>NW_015662582.1:98541-98806 GCF_001515625.1 Sinocyclocheilus rhinocerous | reverse complement strand
TTAGAATATGTCCTCAAGTGTTATAATCCCAACACGAAGGCACATATTCCTCAAAGCGCTGCTCGACTCACCAGGATGATGTTTCACACACGTTCAACAGATAGACGGCTCCGAATAGTTGGTGACTTATTCAGCAGGTGCCCCTTTTATACTTTCGGGTACCCGCCTATGACGTCACGGGCCACGTGGACCAATAGGATTGGAGTTGTTTTACGCATGCTTCAGGTACCGGTCACGCAGACAGCGTTCCCCAAAGTGTCCACCA
>NW_015662582.1:85876-98525 GCF_001515625.1 Sinocyclocheilus rhinocerous | reverse complement strand
TTCGGGCCCCCGCCTAGGACGTCACGGGCCAGGTGGACCAATAGGATTGGAGTTGTTTTACGCATGCTTCAGGTACCGGTCACGCAGACAGCGTTCCCCAAAGTGTCCACCACGACGCAGCGTTGAGTTCCCTAGAAGGGGAACTTGTAAAACAGTGGTACATTCAAGTGACATCACTTCTAGGAGGTTACATAATTTCTCAACGAGGATTCTAACACTTAAAACACAAGCATTTTCTCTCACTCCTCTATCATTTTCTATTTTTGATGATTTATGAGGCTTGACTGAGGGGGGACATCATGCAATGTCAATACTGTTACCATTTTAAAATGTAAATTTAAACAATCATTTATTACGTTTAATATAATTAATATCTACAAGTAACATCCTTTCAAAGTGTATAACATTTGCTTTTGTGAACTTGACTATTAGCTAGCAATTAGCAAATTAGCTAAATTGTCAAACCTGTTACTGTCAGCCGTTACTTGTCAAAGTAAGAGGTTTTGACATGTGGGTAACAGGGATGACATATTAGGTGGCTGTGTAAAATGCAAACATGTTTAAAGGTCACCCTGGGTGTATTATTGAGATAATGCCTATATCGTTCAGTGTGGGTGGCATATGAGCATCAGTTAAATTTTTAGTTAGTATTGTTGGCATTGTTACTATTACTATTGTTGTTAATGACCGTGATAGGATGATCAGTCTAATCTATTACTCATTGTCAGTAATGCATCCATGCAAATTCAATTAAAACCAAGAGCAGCAAGGTGCAAACCCTCATCCCAGTCTTGCAGTGTTCAACAAAATCAAACCAAATTTCAGCATCAAGATCTTGGTCTGGTTTCAGATGTTCACAGAAAGACCAAGATATGATGATCTTCCTTGCCTAATAATTGAACCAGATTAGTGTATTTTAAGTTCTGTGAGGGAACACAGACAAACAGATGGAACGCATTATCTAATTACAATAATCTTTAAACATTAGATCTCTTAGAAATGTAATGTGCTAAATCAGCAATGAACTGACTTTAACTGAAAAACTGACTGTTTACTATTGTCTTACAGCTATGCCAAGTACGTGCAAAACAATATAATGCAATTTGAAATGGTAAAAATTTACAGTATTATGTAAACAAATGTGCAGTGTGCTGAAGAATGTGTCATGTCATCCCTGTTACTCTTGTTTTATTATTATTATTAAATGACATGTGGTCACTCTCCAAAATTAAGATGTTCTTGGTCATCTAAATGGCAAATATATATATATATATTTTTTTTTTTTTATCGAAAATTTTAAACAATCCCAGTGAAAAGAGAGACTAAAATGCTTCATCACAATTAAAAGAACCAAAGACTTAAACTACTTCAGTCTGTGTGCATTGAATTTATTTAATACACGAGTTTCACAATTTGAGTTGAATTACTGAAATAAATGAACTTTTCCACGACATTCTAATTTATTGAGATGCACCTGTGACAATTATCACATAGTTGTAATTAAACTATAGTATATAGTAACACGTGTCTGTAACAGGATTGACAAAAATATAAAAACATGAAGTAGAAAAATAGTCGTAAAATAATAAATTACATAACCTGAGATGGCACAAAACAGTGGATATAATTTTTTTTATTATACCCCCCTCCCCCCATATTTCGTGGAATGACCCATGTGCATTTGGCCGACAGTAAAGGACCAACAGTCAGTGTTAGGGACCGTTACTTGTAGAAGTAATGCATTACCAATATCACATTATATACTTTGTCAGATATTTCACAGCAAGGGTGCCCAATCTTGTTCCTGGAGATCTACCTATCTGCGGATATCAGCTCCAACCCTGGTCTGTAATTATCAAGTGCTCCTGAAGATCTTAATTAGCTGGTTCCATTGTGTTTGATCATATTTGGTGCTGAACATTGAAGGGAGGTTAATCTCCAGGAACAGGATTGGGCAACCTGTTTTAAAGTGTCAGCAAGACAGACAAACATTGTGCATTGTCAGTGCCATTTTTAACCATTTGAGCAACAGGACTTTTTGAATCAAAACTAGTTTCTCAACTAAAAAAAATGTTGACTTAAAAAAACAAAGCAAAAAAAAAAGCTGACAGGGAAGCAGAATTGATTAATCATCCAGTCATTCAAAATAGACAGTCAATGAATCTCTCCAAGAGGACCTCTTAGAACTTGCATCTCCATCTGAATTGGAGCTTCAGGCTTCAAAATATATATTTTTTATTTTTTTTACATGTTTGAGTGCAGTTACATCAGTCTTAGATCAATGCGTTGTCTGTCCACAAAAATAGTACCTCCATTGGATTCATTTTAAGGCACTACCAAGCTGCATCATCTTCTCTGCAAGACTGTATCTCTTCCCAAATCTAGTAAAAAGCATTCACATGAGTTAAGGGAAATGATTTGTAGAGGTATCAGGTGCCACTCTTCTTGTCAATAGATGACCCTGCTAGGACTCCTGTCAGTTGATATCCAAGAGTCCTCCGGTGTAGTGTCAGACAAGCGGCCACTCCGCAAACGACTCAGGCCAGGTGTAACAGTTTTAGCTAATTGCCTCATTAATGATTAAGCACCTCCAGCCTGCTCTAGCACTTCGCTTTGTGGGGAGCAAATTGTTCTGATTGGTTTGATGCTGTCAATTATTGATGAGACAGCAAGCTCAGATGCTAGCACCTGGGTTAGAAGCTTCTCAGAGAGTCATCTCCTCCATTACACTGCACTCTTCATTGCTAGTGATAAAAACAAAATTCCCACTTTAATGGTAATATTCTGTCCATGGGTCACATTGAAAAGCTTGAATTTGTAGTCACAGAGGACACTAACTGAGTTCAGTGTTACATAGATACCTCTGTAGATGAATACATTCTGGACATGGAAACTATCCTGAATGTCTCATATTCAATTTCAGATCTGGGGTTGCTCTGAGATATGTATGGTCATAAAAGCATTAGAGCTAAAATAAGTTCCCTAACCTCAGCTCGTTTCTAACTTTGAAGAGATACATTTAACCAGATCCCTGTGGATTACATGGGTGATTAGTACTATTGGTTACCTTTGACACTCAGATATAATAGTGCATCTGTTAGAGAAGGAAAGACATAACCTTCTGTGGTTCTTAAGTGCATTTGAAACTCATTGTCTACTCTCACTGAACAAAATAATGGTCTATTACTGTGCTTTGTCTCAAACATACCTGTCAACATTTGGGTCCCAAAATACGGGAGAGGGGTTGGGGTAGGGCAAAAGTATCAATCATTATATTATATTATTATTATTATTATATTAATTTAAACAATTATTATCAAACAATTATTTAAACTGCGTGTATATCAAACTGTGTTTTCTGCATAAAAATAAGGCTCGTTTTTGACTTTGGCCTAAAACAATATTATTATTATTATTATTATTATTATATTAATTTAAACAATTATTATCAAAAAACTATCAAACTGTGTGTTTTCTGCATAAAAATAAGGCTCGTTTTTGACTTTGGCCTAAAACAAAAAGCAGAAGGGCTTATTGAAAAATGCAAATTCATTCTCTCCTCATTCTTTGGCTTTTCGCCAGGACTATAGCCATTTCCCCGGTAACCGCAGTGAACAAAGCAGCGCAGCACATGATTTTGCAACTTGCAGTGCTCATATTTAATCAATTAAACCATAGCCTTTTGAAGTGTAAGCTATATCTCAATTTGCATGTGTATATTTTTTTTTTCACCAGAGCACCACCTGAGTCTTCTCCTCCCGTCCCATTTCTACCAGTGATCCTTTCCTTCCCGCGCTAGTCATCACCGTTGTAGGTTGCCAAGTTGAGGGCACAAATGGGTTGAAATTTGTGTGTCGATTGTGTGAGAAGGATGAGTTTCATACAAGATCTGGCAACTGGGCAACCTTGGAATTTGTTGACGTGATTATTCATATAATGAGGTTTGGGCCATACAAATTACGGGAGTTTTACCGGAGGCGAATGTAGCAAACATAGCTATTAAATATGCCCAATGGGATTTTTCTATAGAAAGATTAAAAATACGGGAGAAATATGGGAAAATATTTAAACGAGATGATAGCTGGATAGAATGTTAAAATACGGGAGAATCCCGGGAAAAACGGGAGGGTTGACAGGTATGTTCTCAAATCCTAATGAGTGGCCTAACTGCATTTTTAGGCACCATAAACAGGCTCCTATGCAAAGGCTGTCAATTGTAGGTGGTTAAATTTTGCTGATGTCTGAGACAAAATTTTAGGGAAACCACATAAAATCCCCAAGTGCTTTGTGGGAAAACTCATCAATCAATCAATCAATCAATCAAAGGTGGAAAATGAAGCTGAGAGACATTTTTAGGCACCATAAACAGGCTCCTATGCAAAGGCTGTCAATTGTAGGTGGTTAAATTTTGCTGATGTCTGAGACAAAATTTTAGGGAAACCACATAAAATCCCCAAGCGCTTTGTGGGAAAACTCATCAATCAATCAATCAATCAAAGGTGGAAAATGAAGCTGAGAGGAATAGTTGTGAATGGATGCATGCAAATAGCAATAAATAAATAAATAACTCACTCACTCATTCTCCAATAAATTGTTGGCTTAAGCATAGTTTTATGTGATACGTGAGCAACAATAAGTTGTCAAATCATTTGGCTTATTAAGGAGTGGTGTGCTATAATTTTTCTAAGCAATACGAATAATAATTTTTTTGCAGGTGATAAAATAAATAAATAAGCTCTAAAGATGCATTGAAAGATTGACCTGAGTCATATTTAGAGACTAGAATATCATTTCTAGAGACATGGTTGTGGGTTATTTTTAACTGGGCATTAGCAACCATAGTGTGGTGCTGGAAACCATTCTGAACTCGTTTGCAACATCCTGACAACCACCAACTACACCTTTGCATTGTGGTATTCATATTTCACCACTTCACATTTTAAGAAGAAGAAGAAGAAGAAGAAAGTATTTTTTCTTGTTAGCTTTGTGAGTGTTTTTTTGTTATTTAAGATGCTCTTTATTGACAGCAACTTTGTTGCGTTGTTTCATGTATGACACAGGCAGCAGACTTCAAGTCAAGCACACAAGAGAGACAACATGTCACATGTTAGTGTTACACCCACTAGCTGGAGTGCCCTATGATCTTCATCAGAGGGCACTCTAGCTAGTGGGTGTTACAGTTGGCAAGTTACATTATCTACAGGCTAAAACATACATGTGGAACATATGTCAATTGTCACCATGTGAAATAAAAGATTCTGTATAAATATTTGAAGTCACAGTGAGCCAAAGAAGGTTGCCATGACACTAACATTTGGTTATTTGACACTTTGGTCACTTATTTCAAGGTATGTTTTGTTTTGCAGATTTGCAGACACTCCACATTATTGCTATTTTATTGGCTCGTAGACACACCACAAACAACACCAACATTACTATAATAAACATTTTGATTGTGTTGCTTGACATACACACCCACATTCAGAATGAGAGACAGGCAGCAGTAGCAAACAGCTCTCAGCGGATGCTGATGTATTAGATGCATGGTGCATGTAAGTGGTACGCAAGTGCGCATTCGTGACTAAAATTAAAAATGCGCTCTGTAAATAAGTTCAGACAGCTCATTTGCATACCAACATGGTTGACAGCTGTTAATGCACAATTACCATTTTAGACTGACAAACTGTAATACAATAGAATATTTCTATTTGAAATTAAAGCATCAATCTAAGCTGTCCGCTGCCATTTTCAAAGCACAATGCAAAATGTTTTGGTTACATACGTAACCCTCGTTCCCTGATGGAGGAACAGAGACGTTATGTCGTGACGACATTAGGGGATTCACTTGGGAGCCCCAATCATCTCTGACATTCAGAGAAAACGGCAATGAAATGTGGCTAGTGGATTTTGCATACCTGAGCCACTCCCCGTGCATACGGGTATAAATAGGCGACAGGTGCATCCACTCTTCAGGTTTTACGCAGAGGAGCCGAGAACTTGTCCCTGGCCACCAGCCAGGCTGGTTCTAGGTTGTGGCATGGGGACAAAGGGATTTCGACCTTCAATGAAAGATTTGCTTCAAGTCTTTCCTATTTGTTGTTACAGCTCGGCAGTAACGGTGGGGAAGCGGAGGCCAAATCCTACCCGCATGGAGGTATCATGTGGAGACACTAAATGAACTGACCCAGGCCTGGGGCAGTACTACATATGGAATGGGTCTCTGAGGCAGGTCCTACCTGAGAGTAGGGATGGAATGACTGCCAGCAGAGACTGACAGAATGATCTGTCAAAGGGAAGACACGGGCTCACCGAGAGGGGAACCTTACCATGGAAGAATACACATATGGGATTGCCCACAGGGAATCAAACCATATGGACACCTAGCCCAATACAGGGGCTGGCCAGAGATCCGGGCAAGCTAATACCAATACTGGGCCTGGCGCCAGACTGCTCCGTCCATTCTGACTGCCGGGGGTGCTGGAGGATACTCGACCAGGGTTTGCCGTCCGGGGAACTTACTGGAGGAGGAAAAAGGCGCTGGCATCCCTGGGTGAGGGGAAATGGCGCAGCAAGCATGACACCGGCCATGCCTACCTGTTACCCAACACACGGGAAGAAACTGGCTCAACGCAGAGACTGTAAAATCTCACGAAGGTGTTCGGTGTCGCCTAGCCCGCAGCTCTACAGATGTCTGCCAGAGAGGCATCGTGCGCCAACGCATAGGAGGAGGCAACACTCCGTGTGGAGTGAGCCCTCGCCCCCAGGGGGGCACGGCTCGCCTTGGGATTGGTACGCCAAGGCGATGGCATCCACTATCCAGTGGGCCAACCTCTGCTTGGAGACAGCCTTTCCTTTCTGATGACCTCCGTAGCAGACAAAGAGATGCTCAGAGCTTCTAAAACTCCGGGTGTGGTTCACGTATATGCGCAGCACTCTTACGGAACACAGCAAACGCCAAGGCTGGGTCTGCCTCCTCCGAGGGCAGTGCTTGCAGGTTCACCACCTGATCGTGAAAAGGTGTGGTGGCAACCTTTGGCACGTATCCAGGCCGGGGTCTCAGGACAATGTGAGAGTAGTCCAGCCTAAACACAAGGCACTCTTCGCTCACTGAAAATGCTTGGAGGTCCTCTCTCTTGATGGAAGTGAGCACGGTCAGGATCGCTGTCTTAGCAGACAGGAACTTAAGTTCGACTGAATCCAGCGGCTCAAAGGGACCCCTCTGAAGTCCAACCAGGACGATAGAGAGGACCCAGGAGGGCACCAGGGGTGGCCTAGGAGGATTTAACCTTCTGGCACCCCTCAGGAACCTGTCGATGAGATCGTGCTTTCCCAGGGACCGGCCGTCCACTGCATCGTGATGTGCTGCGATAGCAGCCACATACACTTTCAAGGTGTAGGGTGACAGCCTACGCTCCAACCTTTCTTGCAGGAAAGAAAGCACTACTCCAGTCGTGCATCTCCGGGGGTCTTCTCGGCGAGAGGAACACCAGTTTTCGAACAGACTCCACTTCAGTGCATAGGCTTGCCTCATCGAGGGAGCTCGAGCCTGAGTGATGGTGTCCACCACTGCTTGTGACAGACCACTCTAGTCCACAGATCTGGACACAGGTGCCACATGGTGCCGAGCCCCTGAGAATAGAGGTCCTTCCTCAGAGGGATGCACCAGGGAGGGGCTGTCGCAAGGGGCATGAGTTCCGGAAACCAGGTCAGGGTGGGCCAGTATGGCGCAACCAGCAGGACCTGTTCCTCGTCCTCCCTGACCTTGCACAGTATCTGTGCAAGCAGGCTTACTGGGGGAAACGCATACTTGCGTAAAGCCCAAGGCCAGCTGTGTGCCAGCCCGTCCGTGCCGAGGGGGGCCTCGGTCAGGGAGTAATACAGCTGGCAGTGGGAGGACTCGTGGGAAGCAAACAGGTCTACATGGGCTTCCCCGAATCGACTCCAGATCAGCCGTATCGTCTCGGGATGGAGTCGCCATTCTCCAGGGAATGTGAGCTGTCGTGAGAGCGTGTTGGCTGCACGATTGAGCTCCCCCGGAATGTGGATGGCGCGTGTGGATGGCGCGCAGCGACTTCAGCCGCGTCTGACTCCAGAGGAGGAGATGGCGGGCAAGATGTGACATGCGACGTGATCGTAGACCTCCCTGTCGGTTGATGTACGAGACAGCCGCAGTGTTGTCCGTGCAGACCAACACATGCTTGCCTAGCAGCAGTGGCCAGAACTGCCGCAAGGCCAGTTGCACTGCCAACATCTCTAGGCAGTTGATGTGCCAAAGCAGTCGGGGCCCTGTCCAGAGCCCAGAGGCTGCCGGCCGATGCATGTAGCGCCCCAGCCCGTACTGGAGGCATCTGTCATGACAACAACATGCCGGGACACTTGTTCCAAGGGCACCCCGGCCCGTAGAAAAGCAAGGTCCGACCAGGGGCTGAAAGAGCAGCGACACATTGGTGTGATGGTCACACGATATGTACCGCGGCGCCATGCCCATCTCGGGACTCGGGAGTGTAACCAGTGCTGAAGTGGTCTCATATGAACCAACCCTTCCCTTAGGTGTAGATCTGCTGAATATGCAAATGGTTCCATAACTTCATTCCTTATTTCTCTCCTCTTTACTGCTTAAGCTTTAACCCTTTCCTATACCAACTGTATGCGTGTGGACTAGTTTAAGTGTTTATGTAGTATGTTAGACTCGTTTAAGTGTTTATGTAGTTAATAAAGTCTTACTTGTATCACACTTGACGTTGGTCATTGTTTGCTCATAACTGCAGATTTATGCTACAGGCTCTGTGTAGAGTTGTACAGTAAGAAAGTTATTTCCCTTAACCAGGAAATTAACGTTCTTAGAATTGACAGACAGTTGACCCTGAGAGGTCAAGTAAATATCTACAGCGGATCTAAATATTTATAATTAATTATAACTAGTTATGATTAATTATTCATATTTCCCCATGAGCTGATTCGCTACACAACGATCGTGTTCGTCCTCAGAAGACAGGTAACGAAAACAACCAAGAGGACACGGACGGAACGGCATCTTTAAAAAGACGCGAGCCGTCCGTGATTTGCATTTTTAGGAAATTTGTTCTTTCAGTTGAAGTGCCCAGGGGAATCACTGCAGACAGGGACACCGCTGTTCACACTGTAACGCCAACCAGAACAGTTCCAGAGATTAAATGGGATTTGTGGAGATCAAGCACGTTCATCCACTTGGCTCCAAAGCAAAAATCTAAGGAGTGAATGCAACTGTCGCCTATTTATACCCGTATGCACGGGGAGTGGCTCAGGTATGCAAAATCCACTAGCCAAATTTCATTGGCGTTTTCTCTTAAAGTCAGAGATGATTGGGGCTCCCAAGTGAATCCCCTAATGTTGTCACGACATAACTCGTAGTGACCGACAGATAGGGAACTGTGACATTTCATTCACCCTCATGCACCCCTGTGTATATAGCAGATGGTGATTTTTATACTGTGGGGCTGTTCAAACCAGACAGGAGATTAACAAACCGGTGTGAACTTGATTGATTCATATCAATCAAACTTGATTGATTCATATGGGACTTTTTTGTACACAGAAAGCTTGTTTTCTTAAAGAAGCAGTTACTGTACATGCCGAGCAAAAATAAGAGTTTTTGCTTAATGGCCCACCCACATGCATACAGTGTTTAGACTGTAATACTGTTCTGAACTACTAGTGGCAGTTATGCTTCAAAACTAGCACTCTGTTCAATATATAAATACACAGTTTGTTTATATATTTATTTATTTATTTATTTATTAAAATTGCCTAATGGTAAGATAAACTGGACTAATCGTATACATTTCATTCAATTAAGGGTCTGAATCTGCCAATGGATGGTAAATTGAGAATGGGCCAAACACACTATAAACATTTTTTGCTCATCTTCTTTGTTTACTAAGCGACACCAATGGCACTGTGTTCGATTTTTAGTGTTAATTTTGGATACTTTCAATCAGTATGATTTATTTTGAACATGATTCAATATCAGAAAGAAATATCCGCCAACCAACTAAAACTGATGCTAAAGTTACATCCTGTAGTGATAAGTTCATTGGGTTTTTGGACCATTACTAATCAAGAAATACAAGTTAAAACACTTAAATTAGAATAGAAATGCCAGAAAATATTGTACCATATTAAATGGATGAATACAAAGATGTTTTGTAGGACATAATGTTGAAAATAATATTATAATGCATGTGTAGATTGCTTTTGGGGTTCACAGTGGTTAAGCTCAATGGTGATTGTTTGAGAGGTGTTTGTGAAGTATTTTAGGAAGTGGCCATTAATCACAATGCTGATGAGTGTTCTCCAGTGGTGTGGATTTAATTGAATCTGAAAATGGTGTTATACCAAGCGGTGACCGCTGGCACTCCTAATCTTGGTGTGGATGATGGCCCACTCGCACTCACAGGGTGGTTACCCTAATTTTGTTTTTTTTCTGAACAAACGGAAAGCTAAACAGCCATGACTCATTTTACATCACTGTCAATCTCACTTCATAGAGTGTCTCCTGTGTCCCACACACAAACAATTACTCATCTATGTCTCTTCCTCTCTTCTTCCTTCTTTTTACTCTATTAATCACAATGCTGATGAGTGTTCTCCAGTGGTGTGGATTTAATTGAATCTGAAAATGGTGTTACACCAAGCGGTGACCGCTGTCACTCCTAATCTTGGTGTGGATGATGGCCCACTCACACTCACAGGGTGGTTACCCTAATTTTGTTTTTTTTCTGAACAAACGGAAAGCTAAACAGCCATGACTCATTTTACATCACTGGCAATCTCACTTCATAGAGTGTCTCCTGTGTCCCACACACAAACAATTACTCATCTATGTCTCTTCCTCTCTTCTTCCTTCTTTTTACTCTCCTTATTTTCTCTTGCTGCAGATATCAGGGTGGCAGTTGACGAGATGACTCTCAGCACAAGGCCTTCCACAAAGCACAAGACCTCAAACTCTCTGAAGACGATGCAACAAGAATCAAATCCATAATTCCCCCTCTTCCCCTGGCACTGTTCTTAAGGAGCTGAGTCCTTTGATAAGATCCCTTTTCTTCGACTGCGCCTGCAGCTTCTTTTTTTCTACAACTAAACATATCAAATGGAAGAAAAATGGAAACGTGAAAGCAAACCTTAAATCGGAAAATGGCCAACCTTGTGGAAAGGATGACATTCTGCTGTTGGAGACACTCTTTTATTTTCAGGAGATAAAAAGAAAGAAAAGAAAAAAAACATCAGTGCATGTTTTGATTATTGATCAGCAGACATTGCTTCACTGGGTCCACACTCAGCATCTTTGTAGATGACTTTCTACCAATATTGTAATTATCGCAAGCAGGTATAGGCTATATGTTATTTTTGTGTTCCATAATTTCAAGCAAATTAATTAGTTAAAAAATAAATAACTAAATATATGTTTCGAAACTGGCAAGAATAAAAAAAAAATATATAGATTTATTTTATTTTTTTCCTTCAAAACTTTTTCCTATCAATCCCAATCATGTTATGTAGATATCTGATCGTTTAATTAAAGCTTGTAAATCTATAGGGATACAGCAAATTGTAGCAAAAATTGGAACTGAAAATGGACTGGTTCTCAGTCAAGCAAAGTAGTAAAAAAAACATCAGTGCATGTTTTGATTATTGATCAGCAGACATTGCTTCACTGGGTCCACACTCAGCATCTTTGTAGATGACTTTCTACCAATATTGTAATTATCGCAAGCAGGTATAGGCTATATGTTATTTTTGTGTTCCATAATTTCAAGCAAATTAATTAGTTAAAAAATAAATAACTAAATATATGTTTCGAAACTGGCAAGAATAAAAAAAAAATATATAGATTTATTTTATTTTTTTCCTTCAAAACTTTTTCCTATCAATCCCAATCATGTTATGTAGATATCTGATCGTTTAATTAAAGCTTGTAAATCTATAGGGATACAGCAAATTGGAGCTGAAAATGGACTGGTTCTCAGTCAAGCAAAGTAGTTTTAATTTTGAGAGTAAATATTTGCTTCACGTACACACCTGATGACCACTATATGAAGTTCCAAACGTAGGTTTGGGAGGAGCCTAAACATTCAGTCCTGTCAATCATCACTACAAGTGTGTATAAGTAGCAGTCATTGTGCCGTCCCAGCGACAATTCTTCCGGCATCCCTCTGCCTCCCCTTCTCCTCCTCAATTTCATTCAGTTGTCCTTCAAACCATATAATCATAGGGGGGATTCTAACTCAAAACTCAAGCCGTGTCTCGGGTTTGAGCCTCCTTTGAGGACAGCAAGCCAAGTTCGTTTACCATTATCTAGCAGGTCTGAATGGGCAGACGAACTCGTGAATACTAAAATATAGATATCCTACCTACATCAAATTCCTACATAAGCTGTACAATTCACAGGAAGTTTGGAAATAAGTGACTAGATATATGGCACATACAATGATGTGAAAAAGTTTTTGCCCCCTTCCTGTTTTTTTTTTTTTTTTGCATATTTGTCACACTTGAATGATTCAGATCATCAAACACATTTTAATATTACACAAAGATATCCTGAGTAAATACAAAATGTAGTTTTGAAATAATGATTTCATTTATTAAGGGAAAAAGCTGTCCAAACCTGCCT
>NW_015662582.1:83023-85606 GCF_001515625.1 Sinocyclocheilus rhinocerous | reverse complement strand
TTATTGTTGAATCATGAACACTGACCTTAATTGAGGCAAGTGAGGCCTGCAGTTCTTTAGACGTTGTTCTGGGTTATTTTATGACCTCCTGGATGACTCGTCGTTGCGCTCTTGGAGTAATTTTGGTTGGCCGGCCACTCCTGGGAAGGTTCACCGCTGTTCCAAGTTTTCTCCATTTGTAGATAATGGCTCTGACCATGGTTCGCCGGAGTCCCAAAGCCTTATAAATGGCTTTGTTTATCTTGAGCTATTCAGAGGTGGACTTGCTGGTGTGTTTGGGATCATTGTCCTGCTGCATAACCCAAGTGTGGTACAAACTGATGGCCAGACATTCTCCTTCAGGATTT
This sequence comes from Sinocyclocheilus rhinocerous, assembly GCF_001515625.1. Classification (NCBI taxonomy): domain Eukaryota; kingdom Metazoa; phylum Chordata; class Actinopteri; order Cypriniformes; family Cyprinidae; genus Sinocyclocheilus; species Sinocyclocheilus rhinocerous. The sequence continues at coordinate 85,259 of NW_015662582.1, read as the reverse complement.
TCTGATAGATTGCAGAATTCATGGTTCCATCAATTATGGCAAGTCGTCCAGGTCCTGAAGCTGCAAAGCAGCCCCAGACCATCACACTACCACCACCGTGTTTGACTGTTGGCATGATGTTCTTTTTATGAAATGTTGTGTTGGTTTTTTGGATAGCTTTTTTCTCTTAATAAATGAAATCATCATTTAAAAAACTGCATTTTGTATTTACTTCATTATCTTTGTGTAATATTAAAATTAGTTTGATGATCTGAATGTTTTAAGTGTGACAAATATGCAAAAAAAAACAGCAAGGGGCAAAATCCTTTTCACGGCATTGTATGTGCAAGGAATAAAATTAATTTGTTAAGTTACCCAAATATTCTGCCGTCATTTACTCACCCTCAGGTTGTTCTGGGGGTTGAGCTAACCCTTTAGGGGTGTGACAGAGAAGAAAGAAAGAAAAAGATAAAAGAAAAGAGATATAGATTTCATATTTTATTCACTTCAACCATTGGGTTACTTATATAACACAAACTTTAAACAAATTCAATTGTTTCAGGCAATGCATTTTTGCTCCCAACTCGTCACACGCTTGGTCAGGACTACTTTGGTGTCACATTGTAATGCACTAGATACCTCTTTAGCATCTATTTTCAACATACACTATTGCTTTCAATTGTTTTCCTTACACATCAGGTCAAGACACATTTATTTTTGTATGCATTTGTAACTGTAGAAATTATATATATATTTCTTCAAGTGGTCCTGATCAAGTGGAGTATGGAGTGTTTTAAGTAAGAATGTGTTGGTTCAGTTTAATTTATTATAGGAGTACAATGCGGACTCTTCCCTTTCCTTCCCTTTTGGAGTGTTCTTTCTTTCTTTCTTTCTTTCTTCCTGTCTTCATAAAACTCTCATCCTTTTGCATGTGAAAAAATTGGAGAGCTTTTGTGCGGCCATCTATGACTCTATGACTGACCCATTACCCTGCAATAGCAGGATGTGGGTGATTTTGGACCTCCTGGAGGAAAATCCTTCAAAAACAATCTGAATTCACTCATCTCTGGGACAGTGGCCAATGCTGGGGAATGGATGACCAGCCTTGCCTTTCTGAGTTTAAGCAACATATTGGAGTATACACAAGCATAACAAAAAACTTGGATCGTTCTGCAGACGTGGTGTGTTTGAAGATGCATGAAGTGCACGCAAACACGTAGACAACTTTCCGAGGACCTTCATCATCACCAACACCTTCTCTTTCCTTTTTGTGTATTGCATATCTTTCAAAGACCAACCCAGCCAATCCACTAGCATGAGTCCACACACACCACACAAATTTACACTTCGACTGAACTGATAATGCTTTGGCTGGAACCACAGCTTACTTAAATGATAGAGGAGATTGGAAACAAAGAGTTTTGGTTGTGTACATAATGTAAACTATTACCAATAGCTATCTGCATGCTGATGCATAGCTGAAAGAGTACTGAAAGATTGGTCAAAGGCAAAAACTACATTCTAGATTTCATGTATCCTCTCGTAACAGCACATAGGGAAATGTGAAGTGGGGTATTTCAATTAACCAGTAGCACACAAAATGGTGTGGGGCAGCTTGCCAAAAGCCATCTATTTTTCTGGTGTCACAAGGGATTTATAGATCTCAATGAGTCACTTGCTAGTGCCAGCTAGTTTGCTTTGAGAGCGAATGCTCAGTCTCCACACTGGGCTGCAGGGAATCAACAGATTGGAGGTGTTTTAATTCACAGCTTTGACCATTCTACATCACAAAAACATCTATGATCCACACCTGTACCTTACTATACCGGACATGATCCAGATGGGAATTTAATACTGCCCAATTTTTAATTTACAAAAGATTCAAAATCCATATTCCTATGATGATTGCAACAATACATGACAGATCCAACTTATAAATTCTATTATTATGGAATTTTACTAAATCATTTCTACAGATTTTTTTATTTTATACGTATTTTATCTTATGTTTTATTATGATTATCTATATTAGCTAAATTACCTGTAACTCCACAGCAACATTAGTATTGTTAAAAGAATGCTCTTGAATTGAAAAATATATATTTACCAGGCTTTTCGGTAAAATACCAAGTAAAACTAAAAATGTAATGTGCTCTTCCAAAAAAAAACAAAAACGTTTTTTATTACTTATATTTAGTATTGGTTTCAGAGTGATATCTAATGTGTGTATATATATATATATATATATATATATATA
>NW_015662582.1:78080-83004 GCF_001515625.1 Sinocyclocheilus rhinocerous | reverse complement strand
TAGCCTGGCGTTGATGATGTATAGATGGGTGCAGGTCATATCATAAGGACAATGTAAGCTGGGAAACAGCCATTGTGTCATTGGTTTGGAACACAAGTATAGAAAGGATGGTGGAGTCCCTCCACTGCTCGACTGGAGTGACTCATGCCACCAATAAGTTTTATTAGATATCACATAAACATACAAACATACAACCTTGGATTATCCCATGGAGACTGACAATTTATTGCAAATCTGGTAAGGAAAGATAGGGAAAATGCTGTGAAAAGAGGTTGAGGTGAATTGCATGTTCATCATAAAGCCTATCAATAAAAAAAACAAAACATTGGCTTTGCTTTTTGCAATAATTAAACCCCTTGTGGAATTTGCCATTGACTAATTTTACAGCATTATCTCAAGGGTTTGTTAATCAGTGTCTTCCATATACAAATGTGCTGCACTCTAATGCAATCTTCTAAACTATTTGTTGTTCTCTGGGATATGCGGTAAACTGTACCGCTATGACATCTTCATTTATCCTACTTTTGGAGACAGAGCCATATTGTTCTTTTTGAGTATATTATATGCTAATACAAGTTAGAGCAATACCTTACAATCCAGGGTCTAACAGATGTCATGACAGATCACAGAAAGAAAGCCCTTGTCCATATGTCTTCTATGATGGATGGAGATGGTATGATGGTACGTGTTGTTCTGGTTGACGTTTTCCAGAGAAGGAGGCAGAGCCCTCTGTCAGTGCTCTTAGGGGTTTGGCTTTTGGTTTGAAGGTTTCATTCACTCTCTTTAACATGCATGTCCTTGTGTGTACTTTGAACTGCATCAAGCAACCTTTCCACCTTTGCAAAATAGAACAAAAGCCAAACAAAGAAGCAAAACAAACCAGGAAAAAGGGAAAAGCAGTCTTTCATGCAGGTAACTGTAAATAAGTGTATGAATATGACACAACTATGCATGTTGACACATTAGCAATTTGTTCAGGTACTTTTTTGTAATCCATCCAAAACTCTAAAATGGCATGTATAGGGAAAACATTCAAAACAGCACTGAAATGACCATGTGTGAGAGGGAAGGAGGGTAAATCAGTCAATGTTTTTACATAATGATTTATTTGTTTATTTTTAATGTATTGTTAAATGACTGGATGCGTTTTTTATCTGTTTTAATTACATGGTTTATCAGCATTCTGTCTAATGAAGTCAAATGAGTTAGAGGCAAAGCAAATTTCAAGTCTGCTCTTTATTCTTCTGGTCATTGGAATGTTGGAGGTCTACAAGAAGCCGGTAGTCCTTACAACACATTAGGGGTGTCCTTCGAAGGGAGTAGGGCATAGGGATGATCACTTCCATTTGGAATTTACCCCTTGAACCGTTCGATACGAAAACACGTATCGTTACACCCCTACAACACATACAAACATTTGTGATATGTCTTGTTATTTTGGGTCAGAAGTTGCAATCATCCGTTAATGTGGTTAATTTTCAAATCAATCCAGATACCCTTGGACGGCTTTGTGTTTATATTTTTTTACTGAACCTATTTCATTACACCTTAAGGTGTGATCAATTTGCAATATCACTAACAAAGTCAAATCAAGTTATCAAATTGATTTCAGCTAGTCTATTTCTAGTGATTGATTGATTGATTGATTAAAAACATCTTTGTAAGGAACTGTTTCTTTTCAGTGTCGCCCTGGTCCTGTGGGGAAACACACAACTCGTTGTGGGAATGTTGCGAGTATCCCGAGTCCAGATCAGCGTCTGGCTCTTTCGATCAGTACCGAGTCTGTGTTCTCATTCACCCCGCGACACCATGTAATGAAGCTCTCTAACTGTAATGCGAGTTCATTATATATTATAAAATATTTTTACCTTATCACACTAGCAACTGTTATATCTAATGCTAACAACTTGTAAATTTTTGTTACATCATGTATTCCAATAAGTCAGAACAACAGCACAAAATCTGCATTTACATTTACATGTAGTTATGTAGCAGACGTTTTAATCCAAAGCAACTTTCAAATGAGGACAATAGAAGCAATCAAACTAACTAACAAAAAGAGCAATATTATGTAAGTGCTGTGACAAGTCCCAGTTAATCTAACACAGTACACATAGCAAGTTTTTGTTTTTTTGTGTTTTTATAAAAAAAAAACATGTTTTTGAAGATGGCTAAAGACTCAGCTGCTTGGATCGAGTTGGGCAGGTAATTCCACCAGCAGGGAACAGTTAAGGTAAAAGTCTATGAAAGTGATCTGGTGCCTCTTTGGATGGCACAATAATGCACTGTTCACTTGCAGAATGCAAGATTCTGGAAGACACACAAGTCTGATGTAGTGAATTTGGGTAAAGGGGTGCAGAGCCAGGGGTTCTTTTGCAGGCAAACATCAATGCCTTGAATTTTATGTGAACAGCTATTGGAAGCTAACTGATAAACAGAGGTGTGACGTGCTCTTTTCTTCTTGTTAACGACTAATTTTGCAACCACATTCTGGTTTAGTTGGAGAGGTTTGATAGAACTGTTAAAAGGCACTGCAATAGTCCAGACTGGACAGAAAAAGAGCTTGAACAATGAGTTGTGTAGCATGTTCCGAAAGAAAAGTGCTAATCTTCCCAATGTTGTATGAGGCAAATCTACAGTACCTGGCATTTCTAACAATGTGGTCTGTGAATTTCAGCTGATCATCAATCACAACTCCAAGGTTCCTGGCTGTCCTGGAAGGTGTTATGGTTGATGCACCTAGCTGGATGAAGAAACTTTGATGAAGTGATGGGTTTGCTGAAACCACAAGCAGTTCTGTCTGGGCAAGGCTAAGTTGAAGGTGATAGTCCTTCATCTAGCAAGAAATGTTTGTTAGACATGCTGACATGCGAGCAGCTATCATTGGATAATCAGAATGGTATTAGAGGTAGAGTTGAGTGTTATCAGCATAGCAGTGATATGAGAAGCCATGTTCTGAAATAAATAACCTAATGATGCCATGTAGACAGAGAAGAGAAGTGGTCCAAGAACTCTGGAACTCCCTGAGGCACCCCAGTAGCTAGATGTTGCGACTTGGACACCTCAACCCCCCAAGATACCTTAAAGGACCTATCTGAGAGTCAATGCTCAAACCACTGGAGTGTGGATCCTGAGATGCCCTTTTCCAAGAGGGTTGACAGGAGGATCTGGTGGTTAACCCTGTCAACAGCAGCAGTCAGATCCAACAAAAATATAAAAAATGGGAAAATATGGCACCTGCTCAGACGACAACCTTTTTAGATGTGAATTTATTATGCAGTGCTGCAAACCACATTTATCCATACAAAGGAGCAAGGTTCATGCAGTTTTATTTGTTAAACATTAGAGGGCCAAAAGTTAAATATATATATATTTTTTTTCAACTGCTTACACACAAAATCTTTACTTGTCACACAATTTCTTAAACCTGACACTCAAAGACCCACACATCAAAAATGCAAAACCATATACTAATTATTGGCCTTTGACTCAGTTTTCAATTTCATAAAACACTTTTTGCAAAACACAACACACAATTCTCTATGTAACACACAAATCTAACATGAATTAATATTATGGCAAATGTGTTTGCAAATGTTTGTTTTTGAGATGTGTTTGTGATATTTTGAATGCAGTGCTTAATTTTGCAAGAGATATGAGGCATTTTGCATTTTGTGTATGCAATTCTTGGATTTGTGTGTAAATTTTTGAGAAAAAAAAGAGGCAAAGTTTTGAAAATGTGTGTAATAGTGTGTAAAATAATAATTTATACTTAAATCCCTCACTATTTATTCAGGAACTTTCTGTTCCCTATAATGGACTGGACTTCTCAATGCTATACTTGAAAGTGAGAAGCACTAATCACTGCTTTGCACATATTATTCCTACTAACAACTTCCATCATGCATCACAAATGTGTTATTGTGACTGCAGGCTGCAATAATTTTCAGTAAACGCCAATGTGACATGCCATGATTAGCAATTTCTCTTCCTCTCTTGCATTCTGGCAATACACACACAAAGTCATAATCTTTCTGCCGACTATTAAGTCAATGGACTGGTATATTATGAAAGAGAAAGCTCTCTTTAGCCATTACAGTTCCCACCAGCACAGATAAACAAAGCATGAGTGACATTCTCTCATCAGTCAAGGCACTGCCACGGTCCCTTGCCAGATAACATTAAGTGTGCATGTCAATTGCCAAGTGCTGTCTGTCACACTTCAGTGATAACACAACAGCAGGAGTGTATGTGTGTGTGTGTGTGTGTGTGTGTGTGTGTGTGAGTGATTAGAGCCCCACTCAATGATCTTATAGTATGTACTGTTTAAACAGCTGTGTTCCTGGTAATGGATATCTTTGTAAAGAGCATGTGATACATTAATTCATGTAAGAAATTAAATTAAATTGAAGGAATCATCAAATACATACTGCAAAGTAGCTCCCTAGTTTAAAATACACATTATTCTTTTCTACCCTTCTGAAATGCCCAGATTTAAAATTGGGAGAATTGTGACCCTTAACATGCATCATTTTCATATGTAATGTATTTTCTGAATGTAACAACGTTCGTAGTTCAGGAAGAAGGATACGGGAACATTTAAAGAAAACTTTAATAAAATAAACAAACACAAAATGAAAATAAAGCGGCAGCCCCTCGCGGATGACTGCCGCACACAAAACACAAAACAAAGTCCAGGCCTGGTGCTCTCTCCTCTTTCACTGCCGTCACTCCTCCTTTTATCCTTCCGGAGCTCCTCTGTGGGACTCGAGACCGGTGAGTGGTGCAGGTGTTGCTCATTATCAATTACTCCACCGGCCTCGCTCCGTTCCCACGGCTCTCGGCCCCGCCCCCACTCGTCACATACCCCCATCGCCCCTCGCAGGCCGGGGGGTACTCCTGAGACTGCGCTCTACTCCCCCCC
>NW_015662582.1:75941-76889 GCF_001515625.1 Sinocyclocheilus rhinocerous | reverse complement strand
ACAGCCCCTCGCGGACGACTGTCGCGCACAAACAAAACCAAAACACAAAATAAACTCCAGGTCTGGTCCTCTTTCGTCCGACACTGTCGTCACTCCTCCCTTTTATCCTTCCGGAGCTCCTCCGTGAGACTCGAGACCGGTGAGTGGCGCAGGTGTCGTGCATTAGCATTTACTCCACCGGCCTCGCTCCGTTCCCACGGCTCTCGGCCCCGCCCCCACTCGTCACATACCCCCATCGCCCCTCGCAGGCCGGGGGGTACTCCCGAGACTGCGCTCTACTCCCTCCCTCCCCCCTCCGGAGGAGCCGATCACGGCAGCCGCGGCGTACCTGGGGGTAAGGACAGAGAGACGAGGCGAGAGAAAAGGAGACGGAAGGATGAGGAGAGACAGATACGAGAGAGGGGAGAGAGGAAAAAAAAAAAAGATCGGTCCGGTTCCCGGACACACTGCCTCTTGGTCCTCAACCAGCTGAGAGGCTCTCACTCGCGGTGCCATGCGATGGTACTGGACATCGTTGGTGGACGGCCCACCGCTCCTCCGCCTCCTTGATCTGGGTATAATCACTGGTAAATCATTGTAGGGTTAATACATACTCACTTACACCTATACAGGTAATTTATTGTACCCTACTCACATGTCCTCCATGTTTTTGGATTCTGGGGGAAACTGGAGCACCCAAAGGAAAGTCACAGCAACATGGGGAAAGCATGCAAACTCCAGGCAGAATGGCCTCCTGGCTCAGTTTAAACTCAAACCGGGGACCTTCTTGCTGTGAGGTGACAGTGCAACTCACTGTGCCATCAATGCATTAATGAAGATTGTTATAATGTGAGACAAATTTTAGGTTGAATCTTAGAAAGAAACAATTTGGCAGAATCAGTTTAAGCTGAGAATACACTGACACAAGAAATGATTAAATACCAGCATCCTTGAGGATTGTTGTTGTTT
>NW_015662582.1:74739-75831 GCF_001515625.1 Sinocyclocheilus rhinocerous | reverse complement strand
TTCATTCATTCATTCATTCATTCGCCAATTTCTTAATATGTGTAAATATCTGGTGCATCTCATGTACTGCAGTGCAACTCATCCTCATGGGCTGCACCAGATTTGCCAGTTCTTGCTGTGAGATGTTACCCCACTCTTACACCAAGTATACTTTCGATTTCTCAAAAACGTCTGGGGCACATGGTTTGCCACCGCAAGGACAATCAGCTGTCTTCCTATCTCCCTGTAGCACTGTCTTAGACGTCTTAAATTATGGATATTGTAGTTTATTGTTCTGCCCACATTTTCAGTCCTCGTGCTTCCCTGCAGTAGGACTATGGCATGTTCATGCAGGTGAGCAGGAACCCTGGGCCTCTTTTTTCTGATGTTTTTCATAGTCAGTTGAAAGGTCTCTTTGGGGGCTTTCACACCGGAGGAACCTTTTCAATGTCACAAGTTCACCAGCTTTTGTCATCACGCCCGTCACAAGACCAGTCACCTCAGCACACTACTTCCTGTTTGTTGCCGCCGCATGTTTTGAGTCTGAGCGCCATCAAGATAATTCTTTATCGTCTATTTTTTTTTTCCTAATATCAATTTTATACACCATCATTTTCATTTCTATAACGTGTGAATATATCCCCTATCGTATTCTACAACAAAAACAGTCAGAGCGCCTTATCACTAGTTTTATTTTGATTTCCCGAGTCCGCTATTAGATTATAGCCCGTTAGCATAGCCAGCATGGTTGCTGCTAATCTCGCTTACATTGCTAATACTCTATTCACACACATTACCATTGCTTTACTCACTGTTACTTGCTTTAATGGCGGATGTGTGTCTACCTTTGAGTGCAGGTGAGGACACGTTGGAGGCCGTGGAGAAGCAGATTCGCGACCTGGTGAAGAAGCAGGCCCAGCTGAGGGAGCGGAGAGCCGCGCTGAAAACATCCCGGGCTGACGCTCACAAGTCCGGGGTAAGTATACAGCGCACTGCAAACACTCCCACCAGCTCTACTCCGTGTGTTTCTCTGCACAGGCCCGGTGCACCCAGGACGCGATCTTCCCAGATGTCCTTCACTCCGGCGCCGGGACACCACGGACCCTGGGTGCA
>NW_015662582.1:60767-65619 GCF_001515625.1 Sinocyclocheilus rhinocerous | reverse complement strand
TTCATTCATTCATTCATTCATTCGCCAATTTCTTAATATGTGTAAATATCTGGTGCATCTCATGTACTGCAGTGCAACTCATCCTCATGGGCTGCACCAGATTTGCCAGTTCTTGCTGTGAGATGTTACCCCACTCTTACACCAAGTATACTTTCGATTTCTCAAAAACGTCTGGGGCACATGGTTTGCCACCGCAAGGACAATCAGCTGTCTTCCTATCTCCCTGTAGCACTGTCTTAGACGTCTTAAATTATGGATATTGTAGTTTATTGTTCTGCCCACATTTTCAGTCCTCGTGCTTCCCTGCAGTAGGACTATGGCATGTTCATGCAGGTGAGCAGGAACCCTGGGCCTCTTTCTTCTGGTGTTTTTCATAGTCAGTTGAAAGGTCTCTTTGGGGGCTTTCACACCGGAGGAACCTTTTCATTGTCACAAGTTCACCAGCTTTTGTCATCACGCCCGTCACAAGACCAGTCACCTCAGCACACTACTTCCTGTTTGTTGCCGCCGCATGTTTTGAGTCTGAGCGCCATCAAGATAATTCTTTATCGTCTATTTTTTTTTTCCTAATATCAATTTTATACACCATCATTTTCATTTCTATAACGTGTGAATATATCCCCTATCGTATTCTACAACAAAAACAGTCAGAGCGCCTTATCACTAGTTTTATTTTGATTTCCCGAGTCCGCTATTAGATTATAGCCCGTTAGCATAGCCAGCATGGTTGCTGCTAATCTCGCTTACATTGCTAATACTCTATTCACACACATTACCATTGCTTTACTCACTGTTACTTGCTTTAATGGCGGATGTGTGTCTACCTTTGAGTGAAGTTGAGGACACGTTGGAGGCCGTGGAGAAGCAGATCTGCGACCTGGTGGAGAAGCTGGCCCAGCTGAGGGAGTGAAGAGCCGTCCTGGAAACATCCCGGGCTGACGCTCACAAGTCTGGGATAAGTATACAGTGCGCCGCTAACACTCCCACCACCTCTACTCCATGTGTTTCTCTGCACAGGCTCTGTGCACCCAGGACGCGATCTTCCCAGATGTCCTTCACTCCAGCGCTGGGACACCACGGACACTGGGTGCACCCGCAGCGGAAGACGCGAGCCAGGCCCCGGGCGACGACCTCTCCCCCTCCGCCGCCTCCGGTCTTCAAGATCTCCACCCGGAACCGCTTCGCCCCACTCCGCGAGACGGAACGTGACGCTGTGATCATCGGAGACTCCATCGTCCGGCACGTTCGTGCTACGTTAGCTGAAGGTAAAGTGCACATTCACTGTTTATCTGGTGCTCGTGTTCTTGATCTTTCTGCGCAGATACCCGCGATCATAAAGGGTGACGTGAGCATCGGCGCGGTCGTGCTGCACGCGGGGGTTGACGACACCAAGCTGCGGCAGACGGAGACACTGAAGAGGGACTTCAGGAACCTGATCGAGACGGTGCGCCGCACATCGCCCGCGACGACGATCATCGTGTCAGGACCGCTTCCCACGTATCGACGAGGACACGAAAGGTTCAGTAGACTTTTTGCTTTAAATGAATGGTTATTGTCATGGTGTAAAGAACAGAAACTGCTCTTTGTTAATAATTGGAATCTTTTCTGGGAGCGTCCTAGGCTTTTTCGCGCTGACGGCCTGCACCCCAGCAGAGTCGGAGCAGAACTCATGTCGGACAACATCTCCAGGACGCTACACACCATATGACTAGTAAGTCAAATCTCAAATAACTGCCCTGATGACTTGTGTTCTACCAGCTTAAATGATAGAAGTACTTGTGCTGGCCAATCTATAAAGACTGTGTCTGTTCCCCGAATAGTGAGGTCAAAATATAAATTTAATGCAGGATCTAGAAAAAATCTGATCGTGATTAAACCAGAAAAATGTAAAATAAATGAACAAAAACAATTTTTAAAGTTTGGGCTCCTAAACATTAGATCACTCTCACCCAAAGCAGTTATTGTAAATGGCGACGACCCCCCCCCCTCCGCCCCCTCCGGTCTTCGAGATCTCCACCTGGAACCGCTGCGCTCCCCTCCGCGAGACGGAACGCGACGCTGTGATCGTCGGAGACTCCATCGTCCGGCACGTTCGTGCTACGTTAGCTGAAGGTAAAGTGCACATTCACTGTTTATCTGGTGCTCGTGTTCTTGATCTTTCTGCGCAGATACCCGCGATCATAAAGGGTGACGTGAGCATCGGCGCGGTCGTGCTGCACGCGGGGGTTGACGACACCAAGCTGCGGCAGACGGAGACACTGAAGAGGGACTTCAGGAGCCTGATCGAGACGGGGCGCCGCACATCGCCCGCGACGACGATCATCGTATCAGGACCGCTTCCCACGTATCGACCAGGACACGAAAGGTTCAGTAGACTTTTTGCTTTAAATGAATGGTTATTGTCATGGTGTAAAGAACAGAAACTGCTCTTTGTTAATAATTGTTATCTTTTCTGGGCGCGAACTAGGCTTTTTAGCACTGATGGCCTGCACCCCATCAGAGTCGGACAACATCTCCAGGACGCTACGCTCCATATGACTAGTAAGTCAAATCTCAAATAACTGCCCTGATGACTTGTGTTCTACCCGCTTAAATGATAGAAGTACTTGTGCTGAAAGTTTGGGCTCCTAAACATTAGATCATTCGCACCCAAAGCAGTTACTGTAAATTAAATTATCACAGATCCTACAGATACTAGTTTTGATTAACTCTGCTTGACTAAAACCTGGCTAAAACCAAATTATTATATTGGTCTAAATGAGTCTACTCCACCAAGCTACTGTTATAAGCATGAGCCCCGTCAGACTGGTCGTGGCGGCGGTGTTGCAACAATATATAGTGATATTCTCAATGTTACTCAGAAGACAGGATACAGGTTTAACTCATTCGAAATACTAATGCTTAATGTTACACTGTCAGATATGCAAAAGAAATCTATTCAGAAAACAGGATACAGGTTTAACTCATTCAAAATACTTCTGCTTAATGTTACACTGTCAGATATGCAAAATAAATCTCTCCTATCTCTTGCTCTGGCTACTGTGTATAGACCACTAGGGCCGTATACAGATTTCCTAAAAGAATTAGCAGATTTCCGCTCAGACCTATTGGTTAATTTTGATAAAGCACTAATTGTCGGAGATTTTAACATTCACGTTGATAATACAAATGATGCATTAGGACTTGCGTTTACTGACCTAATAAACTCTTTTGGAGTCAAGCAAAACGTCACCGGGCCCACTCATCGTTTTAATCATACGCTAGATTTAATTATATCGCATGGAATTGATCTTACTGATATAGATATCGTACCTCAAAGTGTATGTGACTCCAATTTACATTGTCTAAAGCGTGAGCATCCCATAGCGTACTTCTCAAAAAGGTTCCTGAAACATCAGTTACACTATAGTGTTATCGAAAAAGAAGCCCTTGCTTTATTACTGGCGTTACAACATTTTGAAGTGTACGTGGGTTCAAGTTCTATTCCTATGCTTGTCTTTACAGATCACAATCCACTAGTATTTTTGTCTCGTATGCGCAATGCAAATCAACGAATTATGCGCTGGTTCTTGTTTATTCAAGATTTTAATCTTGAGATTTGCTATAAAAAGGGCAAGGACAATGTATTGGCAAATGCCTTATCTCGTTCCTTTAGTTTTGTTTAAAATCAATTTATATCGGCATCTGTGTTTTCTGTGTGGAGTGTTTTTTGTGTATGTCTGTGCAGAGATTGGTTGCTGCAGAGAAATGTGATTGGCTGAACCTGCAGTTGCTCCGTCTTAAAAGGGCGGCGCTCTTGGAAGATGGCGAGATCATTCTGGCATTGGCCTTCTGGCGTGAGGAGCTCCGGATTCCTTCTTCCGTCGACAGATTCCAAACCACTTGTTTTCGTAAATGGTTCATAATTCTGTTGTGAAGTAATTTATTTAAGTTACTGCCTGTGCTTTAGGAGCGTAGGGGTGTCCTGACATTTAGTTTGACCTTTTTATTTTGTGATTTGTTTATCTTAGGGAGTTAGGGAAGTTTATTGTATTTTTGTTTCTTTTGCTAGGACATTTATTTATGTTTTATTTGCAAGTTATTTTGTTTGTTGTTTTGGCCTTGGGACACTCTGAAGCTCTGGCTCCTTTATTTAATTATTTTATTCCATTTCAATAAATAATTTGTGGATCTTACTTTTATGTCTGTGGTAATCTGTCGGCTGGGGTTGGTTTCCCGTTTACCTTCAAGCTCACGTCAAGCCCTTTTTCTTATTAGAATGGGGCATAACACACCCAAAGAAAAACTGCAGTGCTTTACAACTATAGGACAGGAAGAGCTAAATAAACTTATCACTGCATCTAAACCAACAACATGTTTATTAGATCATGTACCCACTAAATTACTGAAAGAGGTGTTACCTGTAGCAGAATAACTGCTTCTCAATATTATTAACTCGTCGTTGTCTTTAGGTCACGTCCCAAAACCATTCAAGCTGGCAGTTATTAAGCCTCTTATTAAGAAACCACAACTAGATCCTAGTGGACACCATAGATCATGACATACTCATAGATCAATTACAAAACTATATGGGTATTCAAGGGCAGGCTTTAAGATGGTTTAGATCCTACCTGTCCGATCGCTACCACTTTGTTTATTTAAACGGGGAGTCATCTCAATTATCACCAGTAAAGTACGTAGTGCCACAAGGATATGTCCTAGGACCTCTGTGCTATTTTCAATATACAAGTTGCCCCCTGGTAATATTATTAGAAAATACGGGATTAGTTTCCATTGTTATGCTGATGATACTCAACTATATATCTCAACAAGACCAGATGAAACTTCTAAATTATCTAAGCTAACAGAGTGT
>NW_015662582.1:56795-59857 GCF_001515625.1 Sinocyclocheilus rhinocerous | reverse complement strand
TAAAAAATGCTGTTAATAGTGTTCATAGTCTGTTTGATTACGTCTTTAATTGATTTTTCAGTACATTTCTGCCATATGTACATTTACTGACATAGTCACCACTGATAAGCTACTACTAAATATATTGGAGAAACATGTATTGTACAGCTGCTTTGCAACGATTTGTATCGTAAAAGGCGCTATACAAATAAACATGAATTGAATTGAATTGAATTTAACTACATTTCCCAGAATCCTCCCTGGCTCACATCTGCTCACAGTCCAAAATCACTGCACCTCTCTGCCATTAGCTTCATCAGTGGGCCTTTATAAGCCAGCACCAAGCACTCACACATTGTCTGGTCTCATCTATGCCTAGGACAAGTTGGACTTTCACTTTGTTCTCACCTTTGATCACCTATCTAGACTTTATGTAAGGTTGCTATCTGTGACTTTTACCTGACTCCTTGTCAGGAACTTGCTGTTACTATAATCTCAGCTAAATTCCATTACCTGCTCATCTGAACTGGGGTTACGTACCTGCACTTGCCGTCTTGATCTACTGGTGCAGGCTCCAGCCCCTGGCCAAATTCCAGTGCAGGCTCCAGCCCCCGAGCTCAGTCTAGTGCCCGCTCCTCCAGTGCGCACTCTAGTGTTCTCTGCTCCTCTACCAGAGCTCAACATGGAGCTTTGTTCCTCAGCCATCTGAAACCAAGAAAGGACTGTTACTGTAATCTCAGCTAAGTTCCATTACCTGCTCATCTGAACTGTGGTTACGTACCTGCACTTGCCGTCTTGATCTGCTGCCGCACTGCAAAATTAGTCCGTTGTTACTGCTACTTACTTGAGTGTTCTCCTGTGTATTGCTGAAAGAAGACCAGACCTAACAAGACATGAACTGGGCTGAAGTTTTCATCCTCTCTCTCCAGCAAGGCGGTCGACCTCCTCCCTGGGAAGATAGTCGGTCTCTGGAGCGATTTGTGGAGGAGTTTTTGGAGTTCTCCCATCTGGTGAGTTGGAGTGATCGAACGCTCTATGATTGTTTTCAGATGGGATTGGATGAGGATGTGATTCGTTTTCAGTCTCCTGGGGGTTGTTTACCCTATTAATCTATTAATCTCGGTCATGTGGGTGTCAGATGCCGGACACCACCAGATGTAGGGGCGGACCATAAAATCTTCAAAAACATTCCTCAGGACTTCATTTATAACATCAGACAGAATTGTACAAACATCATATTTTGTATGTCATTAACAGGTTGGATGTCATTAACAGGTCACGGGGTCAACTCGACGTGGGTGGTCGCGACGTGGGGGGAGGGGAAAGGTCAAAAGGTCAAAGCATAAAAGTTGTTGTTTACATAATAAATATACACAGTACACACATATATATATATTATGTATATATAAATACACACACATACAGTATATATTTTGAAAATATATGCATGTATTTACATGTATATATTTATATCAATTTAACATATTTTATATGAATGTATTTAAATCAATCTTGACAAGGTTCATAAATCATTCTTGACACATGGTTGTCCATACTTACTACTCGCCACCCTTTCGGGCTGGGGAGTGGTCATGAGTGAGGGTCTGTGGGAAAGCAACCATCTCACATGGCACATACATTTCCTGGAGATGCTGGCCGTGTTTTGTGCACTGAAACACTTCCTTCCAGACCTGAGGGGCCATCATTTGCTTGTCCACAGAGACAACACATCAGTGGTCTCTTACATCAACCACTAGCGGCATCTTTGCTTACACCCACTATACAAGTTGGCACACCAGATCCTCCTTTGGGCTCAGAGAAAACTCTTCTCATTCAGAGCAGTTTACTTCCCTGGGCTCCTGAATCAGGGAGCAAACATCCTGTTGAGACAGGGGCTGAGACCCAGGGAATGGACGCTCCACCTTGATGTGGTGGAGCAGGCTGTGGATCTGTCCACTATGGTTCTACCTCTCACATCCAGCTCCTATTAGATTGGATACCATGGTACAGACATGGTTGAGGTTGCGTCTGTATACCTTTTTCGCGATTGCTCTGCTCCCAGTTCTGGAGAGAGTCCGCCGGGACGGGGTCTATCTATTTCTAGTAGACCCATTCTGGCCGGCCCGAGATTGGCTCTCGGACCTAGTGTCCCTCCTTGATGGTTCTCCCTAAGAGATTCCAATCAGGAGGGACCTTCTGACTTGGTCAGGGGATGAAATCGCCTAGAATCGCATTCATCCCCGCCTATAATTAAGTGTTTGGCCTCTGAGGGAGCCCAACTCCTAGACTCCGGTCTCTCAACTGAGGTTGTTGAGACCATACTCTACTCCAGAGCTCCCTCCACAAGGAAACTTAATCCTTACAGTTGGTTGTGTTCACTTCATGGTGTGGAAATTGTCAGCTGGTCCCAGTTAACTGCCTGGTTCGTTCAGTTTTGGAGTTCCTGCAGGGACTGTTCTCTGCAGGGTTGACCCCTCCACTCGCCTAGAATCGCATTCCTCCCAGTCTATAATTAAGTGTTTGGCCTCTGAGGGAGCCCAACTCCTAGACTCCGGTCTCTCAACTGAGGTTGTTGAGACCATACTCTACTCCAGAGCTCCCTCCACAAGGAAACTTAATCCTTACAGTTGGTTGTGTTCACTTCATGGTGTGGAAATTGTCAGCTGGTCCCAGTTAACTGCCTGGTTCGTTCAGTTTTGGAGTTCCTGCAGGGACTGTTCTCTGCAGGGTTGACCCCTCCACCTTAAGGATATATGTGGTGGCCATAGCTGCTTAAAACCCCCCTTTCTGTGGTCAGTCATTGGGAAGAACCTGTTGGTAATGTTTCCTTCATGGTGCTTGAGGCCAGGAGAAGTACAATGACTGCTAAAGCCTTCTCTCAGAATTTTCCCTGCAAGATGTGTGTGATGCAGTGGGCTGGTCCTTCTTGCTCACATTTGTTAGATTTAACAATATAGATTTGGGTACCACTCCAGACTCTCAGGTGCTTCTGTCTTAGCTGTGCTCACCATGATTTCACACTAGACAGGCATTTGTCAGTATGGCAGAGTGGGTATTGGCACCAGAACGTTGTTATGATTACC
>NW_015662582.1:55609-56380 GCF_001515625.1 Sinocyclocheilus rhinocerous | reverse complement strand
GTCATTCGCTGGGGGGCGAAACCCGTTGGTACATGTTTCTTTCGTTGTGCTTGAGGCCAGGAGAAATATGGTACTGCTCCACACTTTCAGGTGCTTCTGTCTTAGCTGTGCTCACCATGATTTCACACTAGACAGGCATTTGTCAGTATGGCAGAGTGGGTATTGGCACCAGAACGTTGTTATGATTACCATGGTGTCAATCATCACAGTTTTGAGAGTGACTTCTGTTCCGTACACACACAAAACGATAATTTAGGAGACTCACCCCTGTTTTTAAATGTAGTTGTCACTCCTGAAACTTTACAGTCTGTACACGGAATAACTATAACATTATAAACCATGTAATCCATCCATATAAACCATAATTTACAAAGTATTATGAAATTGTTTACTTACAGTTAGAATCTCAGCCAATTCACTATATGCAGAAAGTGAAAGTAAAAACGGAAGTACAGAGTAATGACAAGAGCTTTCGGCATCTGACGCCGCATACTCTCAGAGATGACGAGAGACTAATTTACTTCAACATATGCTAATAACGGTATATAGCTAACTGTTTTCATTAATTCCCTTAATATTTCTAATATTACATAGTGAAAAAAAAAATAGAAGAAACATATTTTGTCTTAAACAGGTTGTTTTTGAAAGTCTGTGCTTGAAATAAAAGCTTTTTATTTCATTGATTTTTATTGATGACTGCAGTGTTAATATTGTAATTGTAGGCCTATAATTCATTGTATAATAGACCTGTTTTAAAATACCTTCTTAAAA
>NW_015662582.1:54904-55340 GCF_001515625.1 Sinocyclocheilus rhinocerous | reverse complement strand
TACAAATAAAATAATAATAGGCCTAATAAAAATAAGAATGTAACAGGCCTACATTAATTGGAAATGCCAAATATCTTAATATTGCCAACAATTTATGTTTTTGACAATATCTCTGGCTATCGTCGATACAAGATCATCGTCTTTTGACGCACCCCAGCAAGGGCAGGTTATCGCGGGGCCTTTCGCAGTGCGTGCCCTGCGTGCCCGTCCGCTAACGTTATGCCACTGGGCAGACAGCACATTGCCTGTTACGTCGTTTGGGCTGCCTTGTTGAGTGCAGTGGCACTGAAAACATTATATTTCACACACTTTAAGCTGTTGTATTTTCCAAATGCAATAGGATTAGTCCAACGAATCGAATTGTTCGGTTTATAATGCTTACTGAACCGAAAGCCTCGTACCGAACAGTTCAATATGAATATGTGTAATATATATA
>NW_015662582.1:48102-53990 GCF_001515625.1 Sinocyclocheilus rhinocerous | reverse complement strand
ACACACACACACATACAGTATATATTTTGAAAATATATGCATGTATTTACATGTATATATTTATATTAATTTAACATATTTTATATGAATGTATTTAATATATAAACATATTTTTCTTAAATATATACATGCATGTGTGTGTATTTATATATATACATAATAAATATACACAGTACACACACATATATTACGCAAACAAAAACTTGTATTTTGGATACGATTAATCGCGATTAATCGTTTGACAGCACTAATTGTGAAATATTATTACAATGTAAAATAACTTTTTTCTATTTTAATATACATTAAAATCTAATTTATTCCTGTGGTGGCAAAGCTGAATTTTCAACATCATTACTCCAGCCTTCAGTGTCACATGATTTTTCTGAAATTATTCTAATATGCTGATTTATTATCAGTGCTGGAAACTGTTTTGCTGCTTAATTATTATTATTCTTTTTCTGAACCTGTGATACTTTTTTTTCAGGATTCTTTGATGAATAAAAAGTAAAAAAGAAGAGCATTTATTTAAAATAGAAATCTTTTCTAACAAGATACACTACCGTTCAAAAGTTTAGGGTCAGTACAATTTTAGTCTTTCTTTTATTGAAAGAAATTAAAACTTTTATTGAGCAAGGATGTGCTAAATTGATAAGAAGTGATAGCAAAGCTTTATATTGTTAGAAAAAGATTTATATTTTGAATAAATGTTGCCAACACTGATAATTCTAATAAAACATCAGCCTATTATAATGATTTCTGAATCATTACAAGTCTTACTGATCCCAAACTTTTGAACGGCAGTGTATGTATGTGTAATTAAATTTAAGCTTGCAGTAATTCTGTGAACATGTATTTGGTGAAGCCACATTCTATTTTAAGAGTGAGAGAGGCAGAACAACAACACCCACACAAATGACACAATTTTCTGATATACAGCTAAAAGCTTTCTCACGCACATTGAAACAAAAGAGACTGACTAAAATCAAAGATGTAGTAAAACCAGTTTAAAGCATTTTGTAATTTGTTCTTTAATTCACTGTTTAAGATATGAGTCATTAGAACATATCAGCAGTGAGATACCTAAAATGACAAAAAACGAATGTCACTTCTATTAATTTGTAATTTTCCCACAATTGATTTGTTCAGTGTTATTTAAAATGAGGTTCATTCTTTGCGTCGTAGCTGTTGTTAAGAAAAAAAGAAAAAGAAAAAAAAAAAAAAAATTATGTATATAATAATAATAATAATAATTTGTGACAAAGTTTGAGCATTTCAAGAAAAATTTAGTAGCTAGTGTAGATATATTGCTGCTTGCTTTGTGAACCTCAACATCGCCAAGGCTATAGCACTGAAAATCACTAACAACATGCTTAAAAGCTTTGTAAATCAGCATATTAGAATGATTTCTGAAGGATCATGTGACACTTTACACTGGAGTAATGGCTGATGGAAATTCAGCTTTGCATCACAGAAATAAATTATATTTTAAAGTATATTAAAATGGAGACCATTATTTTATATTGTAATAACATTTTGCAAGATTACAGTTTTTTTCTGTATTTTTGATCAAATAAATGCAGCCTTGATGAGCATAAGAGACTTCTTTAAAAAAACATTACAAGTCTTACTGATCCCAAACGTTTGAACGGCAGTGTATGTATGTGTAATTAAATTTAAGCTTGCAGTAATTCTGTGAACATGTATTTGGTGAAGCCACATTCTATTTTAAGAGTGAGAGAGGCAGAACAACAACACCCACACAAATGACAAAATTTTCTGATATACAGCTAAAAGCTTTGTCACGCACACTGAAACAAAAGAGACTGACTAAAATCAAACATGTAGAAAAACCAGTTTAAAGCATTTTGTAATTTGTTCTTTAATTCACTGTTTAAGATATGAGTCATTAGAACATATCAGCAGTGAGATACCTAAAATGACAAAAAACGAATGTCACTTCTATTAATTTGTAATTTTCCCACAATTGATTTGTTCAGTGTTATTTAAAATGAGGTTCATTCTTTGCGTCGTAGCTTTTGTTAAGAAAAAAAGAAAAAGAAAAAAAAAAAAAAATTATGTATATAATAATAATAATAATAATTTGTGACAAAGTTTGAGCATTTCAAGAAAAATTTAGTAGCTAGTGTAGATATATTGCTGCTTGCTTTGTGAACCTCAACATCGCCAAGGCTATAGCACTGAAAATCACTAACAACATGCTTAAAAGCTTTGTACATAATTGTATTAATCTTACTTTTTTAATGCATTCTTGCTGAATAAATATAAATAAAATAGTAAGTCTTAGGGCCCTATTTTAACGATCTAAGCGCATGATCTAAAGCGCATGAAGCAGTTGCACTCAGGGCGTGTCCGAATCCACTTTTGCTAGTTTAACTACTGGAAAACGGTCGGTGCCCGGGCACGTGGTCTAGACGGGTTGTCCCTATTCTCTTAATGAGTAATGGGTGTTTTTTGGGGCGTAACGTGCAATAAACCAATCAGAGTGTCATCTCCCATTCCCTTTAAAAGCCAATTGCGCTTGCGCTATGGCGGGTTCGATATTTACATGGCAGAATTAATTTTTTCATTTTTAAAAATGTTTGTGTGCTGCTGCGCGTCCCTGTTTGTGTGATAAGCAAAGTAATAAACCAATCAGAGTGTCATCTCCCATTCCCTTTAAAAGCCAATTGCGCTTGCGCTATGGCGGGTTCGATATTTACATGGCAGAATTTATTTTTTCATTTTTAAAAATGTTTGTGTGCTGCTGCGCGTCCCTGTTTGTGTGATAAGCAAAGTGTACGCGCGTTGTGCACCCGCCTATAGGTACATATTACTAATGCGCTCTTTAAATAACAAAGAAAAAATATTGCGCCAGACTTTAGACCATGTTTTTGTTTGTCAATGGCGCAGTCTATTTCAGTTGCCTCAAAATAGCAACGCGCCAGCAATGCGCCTGAACACACCTTGTTTTCAGACCAGCACGCCCATAGGGGCATAAATGGGCGCAGATGCATTTGCTATTTAAACAACACAGCGCAGGACGGGAAAATGAAAACTGCGTCGGGCTGAAACTAGCAAAAACACTTGCACCGCGCCTTGCGCCGCATTGTATGGTGTATGATAGGGCCCAAAATGTCACAATCACCAGCTTGAGTGCCCTTAATAGTCACTAGAGGGCACTCCATACCATTCAGTTGCCACTGTGTCATAGCAGTCTATTTCAGTTGCCTCAAAATAGCAACGCGCCAGCAATGCGCCTGAACACACCTTGTTTTCAGACCAGCACGCCCATAGGGGCATAAATGGGCGCAGATGCATTTGCTATTTAAACAACACAGCGCAGGACGGGAAAATGAAAACTGCGTCGGGCTGAAACTAGCAAAAACACTTGCACCGCATTGTATGGTGTATGATAGGGCCCAAAATGTCACAATCACCAGCTTGAGTGCCCTTAATAGTCACTAGAGGGCACTCCATACCATTCAGTTGCCACTGTGTCATAGACTTCATCTCCCATAATCTTTTTCCTGGACTAATCATCACTGATTGCATTCTCCTGTCTCATTAACCCTGTTAGCTCACTCTATAAAGGTTAATTCAGTCATTCATGGCTAAGTCTTGCATGTGTCATATCTGTATTTCTAAGCCTTGTTTCCTGGTTTGTTTATTTGCCTGTTACTCTGGATTTCTCTATTGAGTCAGCCCTGAACTCTGTCATTGTTTTGGATTGTCTGATTGTGTATGACCTTGACCTGTTTTTTGACAATGTTTGTGGATTACTCCTTCAATAAATTGTGTTTGGGTCTTCATGACAGAAAACGTAGCCAACTATGGATCCAGAAGTAAGAATCATCTGCCTGTGTCAAGCTAATCTATTCCTCAAGGACCAGATCCAGGACATTCTAGACGTTGCCAATTTCTCTGACCTCCCAGACTATGCTCTCACACACCACACATGGAGCGTGGCCCACCATGATCACCTGCATTTCCTGTTATAATGGTCGCTAGTTCTGTGCTTTCAGCATCTTAATGTGCTGTGGTTCCTACACCAGAGCCAGTTCACAACATGGCTGCTGCACAAGAGCCTGTTCACAACATGGCTGCCATGCCAGAATCCTCAGCCATCATGGCCACTACACAAGAGTTCTCAGCCATCATGGCCTCTATGCCAGAGTCTTTAGCCAACATGGATGCCACACCAGTGTTTCCGGCCATCATGCAGGTTGCACTTGAAGCTACAAAGGCAGTTCCTAGGCATGTGAGACTGGAGTCTAGTTTGTTGGACCCACCACTGGTGTCTGTATGGGCAGTTGGCATCCCCAGGGCATGTCTTCAACTCTCTCAAGTCTGGCAATCTCAGAGATTCTTTCAACTTTTGTTATCCTTCCAGTAATGGCAGTTGCCATTTTGTGCGTCTGGGCCATACACACTTCCTTTAAGGGGAGCAACGTCCACTCTAGATTATCCCGAGGCGGCACCCACTCCAGATCCTCTAGTGACAGCAGGCACCCAATCCAGTCCATGAGCCTGGTCCGGAGTCTGTTCCTGTCCATGAGTCTGCTTCAGAGCCCACTCCAGCCCCAGAGCTCAGTCTTCAGCTTCTGAGCTCTCAACCTGCCCTGACAGGACCACTGAGGTTGTCCTTGTACTCTCTGTCTGCCTTGATACGATACGGAGATCATCTCTGAACCCTTTGCCTGCACTAACATGACCATCAAAGTCATCCCTGAACCCTTTGTCTGCCCTGTTGTCTGCCAAAGAGGCTGTTCTTGAACTCTCTATCTGTCCCGTTACAGCCAAGGAGGCCATCCCAGAATCCCAGGCCTGCACTGTCACGGTCAGAAATGCCATCTCAGAACTCTCTGTCTGCCATGTAGCGACCACGGTGGTAATCGCTGAACTGTCTGGCTGTCCTGTTATGGCCACAAAGGCCATTGTTAACCTCTCTGTGCTCTGTCCTGCCTGATCCACTGTGGTGGTTTACTGCTCCACCTGCTCCTCCATGATGGACAACTGCTCAGTCTGAGCCATCTTGGTGGTCCCATACGCCATGAGCTCCACTGAAGTGGTCTTCAGCTCCATCAGCTCCACCCTGGTGGTCTTATACTCCCCTGGAGGGGTCTCCTGCTCCACCCTGGGGGTCTTTAGCTCTGCCTGCTCCGCTCTGGTGGTCTTCTGCTCTGCTGGCTCCTCCCTGTCTCCCTGTTCCACCTCTGTCTCCAGACCCTCTACTACTCCATGGACCTGGCCCTCTAACCCGCCCCCTGATCCACCTCCACTCTGCCTACCTCCTGGACTTCTTTTACCATGTTAGGAGGGGGGTCTATGTCACTATCACCAAGGTTAATGGGAGATGAAGTCCATGAGAGAGTGGCAACGGAATGGGATGCAGTGCCTTCTGGTGCCTATCAAGGGCAATCCATCCTATTCCATTGCCACTCTGTCATGGACTTCATCTCTCATAATCCTTTGCTTGGACCCATCATCACTGATTGCATTCATCTGTGTCTCATTAACCCTCTGGGGTCTGAGGGGGTTTGAGGGCACTGAAGGAGTTTTGACATGCCCTGACATTTGTGTTTTTTTCAGTATCTTAAAAACATTAATGGCTAAAATATAATTAAAATTGAATTAGCACAAACTGGGCTACAATAATATGTGAGGAACATGAATGTACATGTTTGTGTTTTTGAGAAAACAACATATATGCGTGGTTAGTGAAAAACGAAAAGTCACTGAAATAAGGCCCTAAAGCACATACAGAACATTTGTTCACAAGACTTTTGAGAAGAGGATGTCATGGACTAGAGTTTTTGCCACAAAATGCTGTGAAAATTGTCCTGTTTACTCGTTCACAGAAATATATATATATATATATATATATATAT
>NW_015662582.1:41403-44452 GCF_001515625.1 Sinocyclocheilus rhinocerous | reverse complement strand
GAGATATATATATATATATATATATATATATATTTAACATTTGTAAAACATGTTTTGTGATAGAATGCCCGTATGCAAGGAAGTGACAATGGCCATGCATATTTAGTGATTCACACCTGAGAGACAAAGGCCTTCCATTATGAGCCATCAGTCAGTAATGTGTCTGTGAAGCTGGTAACAAAGAATGTGAGGAGAGTAAAATAATGGGGGTTTGTATTTGTATTTTATTTACAACACAGTATAATCAAAATTTACACAGTGAAGGTCAAAGACACATTATTGAGCAGACTGATCTAAACACTGAGAACAGTAAGACACAGTTGTGTCATTGGTGAAACAGATCCTGTTCAAATGTTGAAACAAGTAAACCATACCTGATATTTCCAGTGTCTGCTGCTGCTTTCCATGGTTTCAAGAAAAAAACGGATACATTGTCAGTAGTCATGAAGGTTATTTTACCATATATTATGTAAAACATTAGCCCAATGTAGTTGAACATCTGATGTTGGTACAGCGCTGTCAGAAAAAAAAAAAAAACATCTGTTAGCATGTTGATATAGGAGCAACTATATAATCACATTAGCAATCACTAATATTGGTCACTCATAACTCCTAAATAAAAATAAATAAATAAATATATGATTTTATAGTCATAAACACAAGCGTGCTTTGTATGTATTATACAATACAAAAACATTTTATATCTGGGAAACTAAATTATTATTGCTAAGCACATCATAAACATCTACATATATTCACGAACAGAGTCACAGTAAAATTTTGTCTGAACATTCTTTAGTGTTACAGTGTAAAAACTCATTACTTTTATATTGTATAGTTTTCTATACACATTTAGATGCAATGAAATGAAACATACTTCATAATGTTTCACTTGATTATACATGTAGTCAGGAATTATAGTTTGGAAAAAGTCTAACTAGTAAAATATGTAGGGGAGCACGCGGCACAACCTAACACTTTTTGAACTTCTCAGTTTGTGTAAATCCACATGGGGTTCAGAGTATAATTTTTTATCCACATTAATTTCACACTTGTCTAGGTACAAATATTTCACTTTGTTTCATAATTACAGTGTATATATTTTTCGGTATTTACCTCAAAAGAAAGGAAGTGAAATGTGCATTAACTCATTTCACTAGATGTCCAGTTTTGTTGTTCAGTATTCTCCATCATGTCCATCCTTTAATAATAGAATGTGTACCCCATGGTTAAAAAATACCTATACGCCTATAATAAAATACCAATATAAAATTATAAAAAGTATATATCGTCTTTCTAAATCATTCCCAAACATAAGATTGTTGTTTAGGCCATACATACCACGTAATATTAGAATAAGCACCTCTTAGTTTCAAAATACTTACAGTATAAATGATTTGTAATTTTACAGGTTGTTACCCCTTTATTCCCCAAACTTCGCATATTATTCCCTTATACCTATGGAGGTACTGAATAGGTACACTATAATTACAAAAAAGTTACACTGTAACTTCAGTTTACTTACGCAGTTCTTTGCAGGTTGCATATCTGGTTGTTACCCCCTTATTACCCAAACGTAACACATTGTTCCCTTATACCTAAACGTATGTTCTTTATAGGTACACTATAATTACAGAAACGTACACCGTAAATTCGGTATACTTACATAGTTCTTTGCGGGTTGTAATCTAAAGCGTTACCTAATAATACAAGGAAGGAATAACTGACAACGTACCGTTAAATTACAGAAAGAAAGAAAAAACCCCAAGGTACCGCCACAAAGTTCTTGTTTGGCAAAATTAATATAAGCTATTCTGTGTCTTAAGACAAGTTAAATTAGAACAAGTTCAATAAAACATCTTTATTATATTTATACGGTAGAGGAGAATAGCCAAACCAAAAAGAAACAAAGAAAACACAATGTAACATTCATAAAACCGTGCAATGTCACCCACCCATGACGTCTCGCCCATCTATTGGACTGATTTCATATGTGATTCAGAGCATGGTCACACTGGTGGCGTTCCCAAAGCGTTTTCCGAAGCAGCGTCTCGTTTCGTTACATTCGTAACCTGGAGACATTCTCGGTAAGACTTCGTTTAAAAGTGGACATCTCAAGCTTTATATATATATATATATATATATATATATATATACACCGGCGCGTTTGTCGAGCCCAGAGGGTTAACCCTGTTAGCTCTCCATATAAAAGCCTGGTTAATTAACTTATTCATGGCTCAGTCTTGTATGCATCATATCTGTATTTCTAAGCCTTGTTTCCTGGTTCTCCCGTGTTTTGGTACCTGGTTTGTTTATGTTTTTTTTGTTTTTTTAAATCTGTTTATCAGTTTGTTTATCTGCTTGTTACTCTGGATTTTTCAGAAAAAATCAGAAAAATCCCCAGGGCTGAGGACTAAGAACTTTTAAAAGTTCCCCTTGAGAACTTTTAATTTAGAGTTGACTTGAAAATCTTTTGAAATATTGTCCCTTCTGATTGTCTTGTCAGACAAGGACACTTGATAACGAGGTATAAAAACTGCTTTCTCATTCTCTAGCATATGTAAATATGGCACATTTTATCCCATTACATCAGGCTGTCTGCTGTTATATTTGATTAAATAGCTTTGCGGAAGATTTTCAGTTAATAACAACTTTTTTCCACACCAAATTTGGCTGTTTGTCACACAAATCTATGACTTCAGGAAACTTAGAATATAGCCCACAAGTTATAGTTTTATATTGTGGTTTTGTCCCTTTTGGAGTTTAAGCATCACTGTTTTTACACTAACATGTTATTCTTTTGTTAAAGATTGTTCAGCTAGAAAACAATCAAAATTTTATATATATATATATATATATATATAAGGGCTGGGCAAGTTAACACGTTATTATCGTGTTAACGCATTAAGTGATTAACGCCGACAATTATTTTATCGCCCATTAACGCAGTTTTTTATTATTATGAAAGTCCATTGCTCACTGGCTCTGAATTCACATACAGACAAACCATGGGTCACAGGAGGGGTGGGATGTTGATCAGTACTGGCTT
>NW_015662582.1:41046-41316 GCF_001515625.1 Sinocyclocheilus rhinocerous | reverse complement strand
TGCTCGTAATCACGACTTCATAAGTGGGAAATAGGAAGTTTCCGATAGTACGTAAAGACACTCTACACAGCAGAGAAGCGCTCTCGCTCAGCACAGTGGAGTGCATCGTTTTGTTAACTTCGTGGTTTATAATTTTGAGTTGTTTGGGACGCGGTGACACACGGCCCTCTCACAGTATACATACACAATCATGCAGCACATATCATAAGTTCCTGGCCCACCTCTTCCAACCGAGCCAGGGCCGGCTAAACGAACCGTGCCCGAGCGCGG
>NW_015662582.1:37985-41033 GCF_001515625.1 Sinocyclocheilus rhinocerous | reverse complement strand
CGGAGCGATCACACTAGTCAAACGAACCGGGCTTTGGGAGTCAAGCGCTCAGGCTCAAAACGCATAATGTGAGTACAAACTTTATTCTCCCGCATCCCGCACACACGAGTCTCTACCCACCCGCACACGCACTCGCCCATCTAGTGTTGTCCCGCGCCACACTCTGTTGCGTTGGGTCCCGCGATAGTGCAGGTCTCTACTCGGAAAGGAGCCTGTTATAATGTTAAGATCGAGGCTCTGGACTCTGATGAGCATAACTTGTTTTTCTATAACAAACTATAAAATGTTTCTATAAAAATGTTAATGCCCTGGTAATGGCAAACAGCTTGTTTTATATTTAATTTGATTACATTACTGTTATAAGCTGAGATTTACAAGAAATATTTTAACTGCTACTATGTAAAAGGAATACTGCTGTAAAAAAAGCACCTCATTTGTTTAAAGTGTTTAAAGTGTAAACAAACTTTAATAATACACAAAGATAACCCGAGTAAATACAAAATGCAGTTTTGAAATAATGATTTCATTTATTAAGGGAAAAAAAGCTGTCCAAACCTGCCTGGCACTACTTGAAAAAGTAATTGCCCCCTAAATCTAATAACTGGTTGTGCCAAACTTTGCAGCAACAACTGCAAGCAAGTGTTTATGATAACTGGCAATAAGTCTTTCACATCGCTGTGGAGGAATTTTGGCCCTCAGCCACATTGATTGGAGGGTTTTCGAGCATGAATGAACTGTTTAAGGTCATGCCACAGCATCTCAATCGGATTTAAGTCTGGACTTTGACTTGACCACTCCAAAGCCTTAATTTTGTTTTTCTTGAGCTATTCAGAGGTGGACTTGCTTGAACCCAAGCTTTTACCCCAGATGTAACGGGACACACACCTTCCAAAAAGTTCAACTTTTGTCGCATCAGTCCACATAATATTTGCCTGGCGGTTGTTTTTTCATGTCCGCGGGTTGAAAAACGACCCAAATAACGTGATATTTAGCCCATGGAATGCAAATTTTACCAGAGGAACCCTGCTAAAACATGTGTATTTTATCCCCGGAACGCGATTTTTAACGGGGGACCCCCCTCGAAACGCGATTGGGCGGGTTTTGTTGTGAAAACCTGGCAACCTCTTCATAAAAGCAGTGGCGACTATTTTTACACACCAGAGGCTTTTAAATGAACTGTGTATCCAAAATACGTGTGTTAGAAAATGTACAAATGTATGGTTAACAGTGTTTATGTCATATCAGTCTGTCAGATTAATTCTTGGCTGAATATCTCTAGCAGGTTTTAAAAGCCCTTTAAAATTAAATATGAACACAGTTTGCATTAAATAAAAGTACAGTCAAATTTTATCTACTGTATAGACTTTACTGTACAATGACTTAATGTTTTCTAACATGAGTTATTTTTACAACATTCATTAATGTTTGTGAACGTTATTTAATACAAACACTTGAGCATTCATGTTTGTTCATTGTGAATTAAATAATTTTAACAGATTGAACTTGTGATTTATGTATTAGTAAATTTTGAAATTAACCCTAAGAAGAATAATTGCCATATAACTATTGTTATGTAAATATGTCAAGTGAAACTCTCTCAACACCATTCGTCATCAAAAAGAGTGACATTATAAGACTTCATGAAATTAATAACCACATAACCACACATAGGAATAAACATGACTTACTTTGAAAATCAGTTTCCATCTCACATTCTGATTTAGGTTAAAGTTTGTCATGTGTCATTTAAAAATTATGATAAAAAAGGCAGTTCTGACTATATTAACTCAATATTGACAATGTTACTTAGATAGATAGATAGATAGATAGATAAGCATTATGGCTACATAATAGCACATAAAATTGCAATATTAATAGTAGAAGTATTAATAGGTTGTATCAATAAATATTTAATTATAGTAATATTAAACAATATTCTTAATAACTTATATTTTGGTTTCCTTGACTTTATTTGATAGGACAGTGTGAGGGGAGGATTTCATGCACAAGTTGTTGTTTTTATTGCTAATGTTTTTTGTTGCTAATGTTAAATGGGTCATCGGATGCAAAATTCACTTTTACATACTGCTTGAACTGAAATTTGTGTTGGCATTGTGTTTACACAAACACCCTATAATGATAAAAATCCACCCAGTGTTTTTTTTTTTTTTTATCCAGATAAATAATATCCCCTTTTTCAAATCAAGCCATTCTCAGATGAGCTGAGGCCCCTCCCACGATTGTTGATTGACACGTCCGTCTTACCTTAGACCTGCACTGAGTGAGCTGTTGTCAGTCCGCCATTGTTTCGACGCCAGGGAAATGCACTGAAACAGCTTGCTGTGAAAAGAGCTGTTTTTGACAGGGTAAATAGGATGCTGTTTTACACTACCATTGAGAAATTTTAACCAAAGTATGTTATAGACTTTTCATTAAGACCCTAAAGAATCATATCAACTTGTGGAAAATGGCCATCCGATGACCCCTTTAAAAATTTAACTCAAAAGGAAGATTTCACTTTCTTTGGTATCCCAGAAAGCATGTAGTAATCGGCCCGAGCTCAGCTGGCCCACGGCGCCTGCAGCTCAGACTCGGCATCGGCGACTGTTATCCGGGCCGAGTGTGGCCTGCAATTTGCTCTCGCGCATTTGCTTGTGATGCGGCTGTAAAGCACTGGCCCGATTCCTGTACACCATAACCCGCCCGGATCTGTCTGTAGAGTCCGGGCCACTTCTGGCAATGACTCGGCTTGGTTCAGTCATAGATGGTTACATTAATATAGCAATAATTATCATAAAACTGTTTTAAACTTGACTTAAGACCTTTGCAAATATTTATAAAGTTAACTACACGTTTAATGTTGTGAATTTGTCAAAAACAAAATATATGCGATAAAGTAAAAAAAAAACATTGCTAAAAAGAACATTATTTTGTGTATTTGGTGTTATGAAATGTGTTTATGCGGTTTAAGGTTCAAAAAACACATTATTTTCCACATACTGTACATTATTGTTTCTCCTCTATGCCCCGCCTTTCTGAAACGCGTCG
>NW_015662582.1:35536-37829 GCF_001515625.1 Sinocyclocheilus rhinocerous | reverse complement strand
CCACACAGTGACGTAGACATGTGGGGGCGTGTTAGAACGAGCCGTTTTAGGTAGGTGTGGTTGACTCTTAACTTTTATAAAGAATATCTCTTTGGATTTGAAACTTTAGTCTTTGCAACTTTACAGATCTTCTTTATGCACCAAGAGCTTGTAACACTCCAAAGAGAAATTAATAATTGAAATCACATCATATGAAACGTACTTAATAGGACAGAACATTCTCTAATATTTATAACAATAGCAAATCTATTTATGTAATGCGCAGCAGGTCATTCTTTTATACGCATACTTGGATGAATTTCAACGTGCTTCATTGCGCTCTAGGTGATCCATTCACCTTCACTCACGCAGCGTGGCAAGAGTTTTGTACCTCTGCTGGTGGGTGACGTCCACCATGTTTGTGCTGTTTGGATGCAAACAAAACAATGGATTATTTACCAAGATACAGTATATGGATGTATGAACTCATTTCGATAAAACAATTCTGGTAAGCATCGTTGAGCATTTATTTTTAGTATTTTACTAGCGCAAGCGCTAAGCTCATAAAAGTACTTGCAAAAGTTAACCTCACGTGCGAGACTGCAGTGAATGCGGCTTTCTTGTTTTGCCCGAAACGTAAATTAAAAAATTTAAAAAACAATATCTTTTTCATCTTTGGTCTAAGTATTGTTGTGTGAGTCTTGAGCGTTTACGCTGCAGAAAACTTTGACGAGCAACACTACGATCCGCCAACAGACATGGAAGAGGAGGATGATGGTGATCCAGCATATACAAAGAGAAAGGTTTGTTTGTATTTTTAGCTTCCAAATTCTTATTTTTGTAAATTCAATGGTAATAAGCAAACATTGTTTTTTTTCCATATGTCTTAAAGGACGTGAGAGTGAAGATGATTTGTTTTAGTGTGTATGCCTATATAAGGTCATTGTTTTCAAATAACCTCAACTGAATACATAAGCTAATAAGCTAACGTTAGTTTAAGTTATTTTTATAATGAGAATGTACTGCAGTCATATATGCAACAGTATGTCTGAGATCGTCTGCAATAGCTCTGTCCTGCTTTTACAGCTGCTAAATAAGCAGACTGTACATGTACAGATGCTTATCTCTGCCCAAACACATGTGACTACAACACAAACACAGC
Source organism: Sinocyclocheilus rhinocerous (assembly GCF_001515625.1). Classification (NCBI taxonomy): domain Eukaryota; kingdom Metazoa; phylum Chordata; class Actinopteri; order Cypriniformes; family Cyprinidae; genus Sinocyclocheilus; species Sinocyclocheilus rhinocerous. The sequence goes on along the minus strand of NW_015662582.1, from coordinate 36,688 downwards.
ATCACAGTTCATCACTTTTGTTGCTACTTTAATTGCTTCTTTTTTCAGGATGTAGAGACACAAAGGAGTAACTGATTATTTATCTTATCATGCCACAAATTTCTTTTAATATATCTATGTTTTGTAGTAACCAAGAGAAGTGTCATCGCTGAAGAAATGGCAGACGTTACTCCACAGACACCTGTGAACACCGAGCAGTGGTTGGAGTCCAAGGCAGTGGACATCATCTTTGTTATACTTCTCTGACTGGACTAGTAAGGAGCATTAGAGCCAATGAGAAAGTAAGTTGAAGTAAAATGTCTGCATTGACTATTTCACCATGTTATTTTCTGCAGTAACTGTGGGGAATATTAACTGAAGAGACCTACTTATCAACAGCAAGCTTTGGATCTACTGAATGTGTATTTTTCAAGCATTTTATTGCAGCATTCACTGTTATTTCTCTGCATAGTGATGACTGGCGAAAAGTGTTTAATAATTTACTTACATGTATAGTTAAGAAGAATTATTTCATTCATGTTTTACCGAACCTTTGACTTTAGTTTTTTGTTGTTGTTGTTGTTGTTTTTTCTGCAGAACTCAAAAGAAGATACTTAGAAGAATGCTGGTAATCAAAACCAACAATTTTGTCAAATATGAACAATATGAGGAGGAGTAAATGATTTTCATTTTTGGGTGAACTCTCTTTAATTAGCATGCTACATGCTAAATATTAATCATGCTGGGCACAGCCACTCATTCTGCTGTTATTGCAGTTAATGCTGTAAATAGTCTGTCAAACAACAGGTACATTGCTACAACATATATTTAATGTAGTTCACTTTGGCGCATTACGTTAGACCTTTACTAATAGATAATTGTATATTATTTGCTCTTTACAGGTGCAGAAATTAAAGCTTCAAAAGATATCACTGGATTAAGAAGTGGAAAGACATGTTACACCACAACAACCATAAATCCTGAGTGATTTGAAAATGGGCAACAACCAAGGAAAAGTACTCATTGTTTTACTCAAAAATGATCCATGTTGTAAATCAGAATCAGAATGAGCTTTATTGCCAGGTATGTTTACACATACGAGGAATTTGTTTTCGTGACAGAAGCTTCCACAGTGTAACAGAATGACAGTGACAGAACAAAAAACACAGATAA
>NW_015662582.1:12649-33834 GCF_001515625.1 Sinocyclocheilus rhinocerous | reverse complement strand
TTTTGTTTTGTTTTGCGATCACTCTTCTTTCCCAGATGGCTTTTTTCATTAGCATTACAAACAGATTGATCACCTTTTCAGAATGAGCTTTATTGCCAGGTATGTTTACACATACGAGGAATTTGTTTTCGTGACAGAAGCTTCCACAGTGTAACAGAATGACAGTGACAGAACAAAAAACACAGATAATAAAAAATAGAACAAGTAAATAAGGAATAAAAATATATAAATTGACAGTTGTATGTGCAGGTATATTACAATAGACAGTTTTTGTATGTACAGGTACTGTATATTATGTGCAAATTTGAGGTGTAGACTGAGTATGTGTGTTAGATAAATAAGTGTATGAGTGTATAAATAGTGTGTGTTCCACAGTTATTGTTGAGTGTTCATGAGATGGATTGCCTGAGGGAAGAAACTGTTCCTGTGTCTGGCCGTTCTGGTGCTCAGAGCTCTGTAGCGTCGACCAGATGGCAACAGTTCAAAGAGGGAGTGTGCTGGATGTGAGGGGTCCAGAGTGATTTTGCCAGCCCTTTTGCTCACTCTGGATGAGTACAGTTCTTGGAGAGAAGGGAGGGTTGTACCAATGATTCGCTCAGCAGTCCGGACTACCCTCTGTAGTCTTCTGAGGTCAGATTTGGTAGCTGAGCTGAACCAGACAGTTATTGAAGTGCAGAGGATGGATTCAATGATGGCGGAGTAGAACTGTTTTAGCAGCTCCTGTGGCAGGTTGAACTTCCTCAGCTGGCGAAGGAAGTACAACCTCTGTTGGGCCTTTTTAACAATGGAGTCTATGTGAGTGTCCCACTTCAGGTCCTGAGAGATTGTGGTGCCCAGGAACCTGAATGACTCCACTGCAGTCACAGTGCTGTCCATGATGGTGAGTGGGGGGAGAGCAGGGGGGTTTCTCCTGAAGTCCATGATCATCTCCACAGTTTTGAGCGTGTTGAGCTCCAGGTTGTTGAGACTGCACCAGACAGCCAGCTCTTTAACCTCCTGTCTGTAAGCAGACTCGTCACTGTCCTGAATGAGGCCGATGAGTGTGGTGCCGTCTGCAAACTTCCGGAGCTTGACAGAGGGGTCTTTAGATGTGCAGTCGTTGGTGTAGAGGGAGAAGAGCAGTGGGGAGAGGACGCAGCCCTGAGGAGCTCCAGTGCTGATTATACGGGTGCTGAATGTGTATTTTCCCAGCCTCCCTAGCTGCTGTCTGTCTGTCAGGAAGCTGTTGATCCACTGACAGACGGAGGTGGGCACGGAGAGCTGAGTTAGTTTGGGCAGGAGGAGGTTTGGGATGATAGTGTTAAAGGCCGAGCTGAAGTCCACGAACAGGATCCTCACATAAGTCCCTGGTCTGTCTAGATGTTGCAGAACATAATGCAGTCCCATGTTGACTGCATCGTCCACAGACGATGCAGTCAACAGTTTGATTAGATAATTAAATGATTAGATAATTAAAACAGTACAACATGTGTTTAATTTCAAAACTTTGCCATTTACTAATGTGTTGTTCAAAACACTAAGTTTTGATATTTATTTACAATAATGTATCATTAGTTAACATTAGTAAATGTTGAAATTAACATTAAATAACAATTGTCACGAATCTTGTCCATGGACTTCCGTCCGATTGCCATCAGACGTCACCCTTCCGTTACATTGACTCTCACACTACACAAACTGTTGCATGTCATCCCGGACTACATTTCCCATCATCCATTGCACTAATTACACACACAGCTGCTACCAATCACACAAACTTTAAATGCGAGACCCTAACCACTATTCAGGGCAGAGTATTGTTTGCGTTTATCACTGTTTCAGCTGATAGCTACTTTACGGAGCCAGTTCCCTGTCAAAGTTTCTAGTTCTAGTTTCCATAGTCTATTCAAAGTCTTGCCTTGCCTGTTTTCTCGTGTTCTGATTCTTGCCTGTGTTTTTTGGATTACCCTCTTGTCTTGCCCTGTTCGGATACTGTTTACCCCTCGCCTGGACCATCGCCTGTGTTTCGGATTAACCCTTTGGATTACCCTGTTAAGACATTGTTCGCCGGAGATCGACCACGCCCGTTCAATTAACTACTCTTGTGTCTTGCCCTCAATATACCTGTCTGCCATTGTCTGACCCTGGCCTGTTTCTGACCATGCTAATGAATAAAGCTTTGCAAATGGATCCACACGTCTCTTGTCTCGTTCGCCCCGTAACAGAAATCAGCAATACATTTGTTACAATATGTATTAATCTTTGTTGCTGTTAAAAAAACAAAAAAACACCAACTGTTCTTTGTTAGTTCATGTTAGCTCAGATCCATTAATGTCAACAGACAACTTTTGTTTTAATAATGTATTAGTACATTTTGAAATTAACTAAGGTTGATATGTTAATATATTAACTTAACTAAGGTTAATATTAAGTATTTGTCATTGTTAGTTCATGTTAGGTAGGTAACTAATGTAAATAAATGCAAGGGTACTTTTGCTAAATATGTTTTATATATTTTCTGTATAACATCATCTGATTTTTTATTTAAATTTTTTGACTGTAATTGCATAGTTTTGTAAATAAATTGGTGTGTAAATAAATTTTCCTCATGCCAGCTTAAGTGAGTTCTTCAGGCTACTTTAAAATTGCATTCATCATAATGAGACGTTTATATAAGTAAACGTTTTGGCTGTGTATCAATTTTAAATGAAAGATTAGTGAACAGTAAAGTAGACACTGCCGATTCCGACTCGAATGAATGCAAGGGTACTTTTGCTAAATATGTTTTATATATTTTCTGTATAACATCATCTGATTTTTTATTTAAATTTTTTGACTGTAATTGCATAGTTTTGTAAATAAATTGGTGTGTAAATAAATTTTCCTCATGCCAGCTTAAGTGAGTTCTTCAGGCTACTTTAAAATTGCATTCATCATAATGAGACGTTTATATAAGTAAAAGTTTTGGCTGTGTATCAATTTTAAATGAAAGATTAGTGAACAGTAAAGTAGATATTAAAAATCAAAGCGCCGGGCCGATTCCGACTCGAATGCGGCAGTGTCGGCTCGCTAACGGCTGCCGCATCTGGCCCGATTGATTTGGGCCGGAATTGGACAGTGAGTCCACAGGCATCCGGCCAGACGGAGTCGGGCCGATGGGTAAGTCTCTTGAAATTGTTTTGATTTTACTGTTTAGATTGAAAAAAAAAAATATGCATGAAATCAAGGTTTAGTCACAATTTGTGTGGCATTTCTGCAAATTTATGTGGCATTATTGCAAAAGCGGGCACTTCAAAATACCTCAAACAACAAAAACAAATTCTAACCTTTTAGAAAAATACAGGTTTTTTATGTATTTTATAATGTTTAAATATATACGTATTTACAAAATATATATCAGAAAATTTGTGAGAGGAGCAGTTGGCCACTTCCAGAAAAATGGAGAAACCTGCAGCCTGCAGATCGGGGCAGGGTTGCACGTGTCGTCCCGCCCCATGCCTACTCTGATTGGTTCGATCGTCTTTCATAGGCATACATGATAGGAAATGTGTGTGTAGTTGGTGTAGGATGTATGTTGTTTAAAAAGCTAAAAACGCTGTGCAGTTTTAGCCTTCATTATAATGCACAGACAAAAAAACATTAGCCTGCAACTCACCATGACATTTAATAAATTAATTGGGTTGATTATCCACAGTGGTAAGATCAGGTCAGAGGAATGAATTATGAATTAAATAATTTTTGAAAATGTGATTATTTCATCAAGAGTATGAGAATGGAAATGAAAAGGATGTATCAGTATTGTTTTCATTTATATAGCATGGCAAGACAATTATAGTTACATCTGTCATGCAGTTGATAAATGACACCGCAATAGGCTAATGTGTTTGCTGTGTGCCATTTAAATTTTTATGAAACTTAAATTTTCTTCACTAAATTGCAAAGCTTAGATATTTTCCTCCCCTTTATTTCAGGCAAATATGCTGCTCCTCGTTATTTTAAAGTGAAGAAATCGAGAACCTTTTATTTCTACCGGCCAGTGATGAATGATTCTGAAAGAACATACCTGGAATATGTTGCTATAGTAACGAACGCAAATTCATGATCATCGTGCTCTTATTTCAGTGCAGTTGTTAAGATTGTGGTTATTTCAGCAAACAGTTTCATACATTTCAACAGTGTTAAGTTAAACTTTTATATATCATTAAATGGTAGGCTACTATTTAAAGAGTGATGCACACACATTTTAGACACTTTTTAAATGTTTTTGCTCAGTCCATGTAATAAATGCACATTCTTGAACAAGCCATTCACGACGAGGCGTTCCCCATAGCGACCCCTAGAGGACGCAGTTCGAAGTTCCCATGAAAGGGAACTTCTGATATGACCGGTTTCAGGGGCGGCCAAAATTGCAGTCGATTAGAAAACATCACATTTTGACTCATTATAGCTAGCTCAAACCAGATCCGACAATCTCACAGCCACCGCGGTCAAATATTGAGATAAACTTTATAAAGTATCATCTATTTATATTAAATTAATATAAATATATTAAAATGATATCTTCTCCGATACCCATTTTGTGACCATTATTGAGCCGATTCTTTTCAATCAGCTGGAATGATTCGGGACATCTACGCTTAACGTGAAAAATGCTTAACGTGGCTTAATGCATCAAAACGGTGTTTTAAAAAGACCAAACTCAGTAAACACATTATTAATAAAGCATTCTATTCACAGACAAGCAGATGAGTCCAGAATAAGAATTCAACGCGTTTAATTAGCCTACGTGTTGAGTTAAGTGTTTTCCTCCCATAGAAAACCATTAGCCTATAAGGAAAACACTTAACGTCCCACATGGAAAAATACTATAGTAATTTAAAGTAAATATAGTGTTTTTGAACCATACTATAGTAAAGTGAAATACTGTATTAAGTTTTCTACAACTATAGGGTATATTATACTACAATACACTACAGTTTACTGTCGTAAAAACCAAAGTATACTACAGTATTTATTGCAGTTTATCAGTTCACTATAGTTAATACTGCAGTATGCTGTAGCATTCATTAAAAAGTGTTGTAAAAACTATACTATATACAGTATAATACACTTTACTATAGTATGGTTAAAAAACACTACAGTATTTATTTGTATTCTGGGCTCATATCTGCTTGTATTCTGGGCTCATATCTGCTTGTCTGTGAATAGAATGCTTTATTGATAATGTGTTTACTGAGTTTGGTCTTTTTAAAACACCGTTGTAATGCATTAAGCCACATAGCCTACTTTCACGTTAAGCGTTTTAGAATGCCCCAATGATTCATTTGTGAATTCGACTGGTCCAGAAGATTAAACTCGCAGCAGCTAACATCTCGTGATTCAATAAAACAGACATAGTGAGTCAAGTTTACAATAAACAACTGTGCATTATAATGAAGGCTAAAACTGCACAGCATTTTTAGCTTTTTAAACAACATACTCCATCCTACACCAACTACGCACACATTTCCTATCATGTATCCCTATCAAAGACGATCGAACCAATCAGAGTAGATATCTGCAGGCTGCAGCCGGGTATACTTGGAAAAATTAATGGATCTCTAATGGGCCTCTGCTGTATATACAGTATATGGTCATTGCACTATTCTTTCCAAAACTCTAATTTCTACAAGTTTGTTCTCTAACCAGCAGATGGCAGAATCCTACACCTAACACTTAGATCAGTATCCAGAAACAACTTAAATCAAATTTAGATCATCATTTAAGTGATTTTTTTCGTAAAAAATGTGATATTTCACATGCAAGCTAATGGAGTAGTTGAAGAATTTTGTGGTAAAAAGGTACAAAAGTACTTCATATCTCCCAAAACACAGCTTTAATGTATAGATGAGAAGTAAACAAAAACAAAAAAAGTATATATTATTTGTATGATTAAAAATGTATATATTTTTTACAATAATTATATCAATGTTGGGATCATATTGACCCCAAAGACCAGAAGTGTAAACAGGAAATGAGGACTATTTGAGGGTTAACAATGTAGAACTTCAAGAGATTCAAATAAGTTTTGTGGCCGGAGCCCATTCCACATACAGTATTATCATTTCACTATTTCTTACTGTTTCAAGCCTACAGTACGCAATGATCCACTCCTCCACATATCTCTCTTTCTTTCTCTTTTCTTACATTTTTTATTACATATTGCATGTATGACCTCGTCCTGTGAAAGTTCGCAGGAAACCCACGATGTTCATCTAAGACTAAGCAGTAATGCAATAACCATACAATTTTTTTTTTTTTTTTTTTTTACTTAAGGGGCTTCAGTATTAGCACAGGGAATGGACAGGGGTGTAAAAAGTACTCTGTAAAAAGTACAACTTTGCTACCTCAGTATGCTTCATCTGATTTGATGGCAAACTTTTGATGCCAGAAATTTATCTGATTAAAGTTATAACTGAAGCTGAAATCTGTGTGTTTCATGTGTGAAAACAAACCTCATTTTTTCTTGCACATCAAAAGCACTTTTGAGCTTCTGTTTACCATATTTAATTGTGCATGAGATCAAAAAAAAAAACTTTTGAAAAAAAAAGACAGTTGAATTAATCAAGCAATTAGGAATTGTATACAGTGGTGTCCAAAACGGTTAGAACACTAAGAGGTTTCAGTTGTTTTTGTTCACCATTACAATACCCATAAAACTATTGACAGAACTACCTGCGACAGAATGAATATGCTGGAACATTGAACATGATGGACTGGCCCCCTCAAAATCGGGACCTTAATCAAATTGAGCAAATTTTGGGCGAGTTGGAAAATAAACTGGACAGATATATTGTACATTCAAAGGAAAGCCTTTGGCTTGAGTTGCAGAAGGCGTGGGATAACATTAGTGTTAAAGTTCTCAGGAAATATATTGACATTACGCCAGAGAGATGTGCTGCTGTATTTGCTGCAAAAGGTGGACATACCAAATATTAGAGTTAAAAGTGGATAAAAACAGTACGACTCACTTTAACTGATTTTTTTGAGCTCAGAGCAGCCATCTGCATGTTTCATGAATATTATGAAATTAAATCATGTTTTGGAGGCAAAAATTATCAATATTTTCAGATCTGTCAGGTGTTCTAACAATTTTGACCACCACTGTATATATAATAGAAAATAACTTTTTTTTTTTTAAAGTTGAAATCACAGTTAGCTGCATTTAGAATTCTTATTTTTATTTATTTATTTAGTCATTTATTAGACGCTTTTATCCAAAGCGACTTACAAATGAGGACAACAGAAGCAATCAATTGTAGTATTAAAACAACTAAAAACAGATCCAAAACTAAAAGCTAAAACTTTATAAATACTACCTATACACATTTTAAAAATAAAGAGATTAAATAAAAATGACAAATGCATACAACAAAATTTCAAAACTTAACATTTAAATGAAAAACAAAAAATAAAGCTAAAAACAATTCAAAATATTAAAGAACAAAAGGTATAAGAGTATAATAATGATTCTAACATAACACTAAGCCAAACACCAAAAAAACAACTACATAATACAGTGGGTACGGAAAGTACGCGATACAGAACGAGACCAAACGCGATATCAGCACGTCTCCACACAGTAAACAAAACAAGCGTTTCCTAGCAACGACAACTGCACTAAACACTAATGAGACAAGTAAATACACTTACGAGCTGCTTTTAACTTCCGCTGATAAAGACTGCTTCTCTCAAAGATTATTTCTTTACACTGTTTTCTGCTGGCGCTTGAACACACTTTCCTTATTTTCTCCGCAACAAATGGCCAAGCAAGCGCAGACACTGACAAGATACTCGAATTCTTATAATATTATTTTATTGTATTGTAAATATTCTATGCTAAGATTTCAATATTTTTTTTCAATAGAATTACTGTGGAAATGCATGAATTGTTTGTTTGTTTGGTAGCTTGGACTACCAACTTAGAAACCTCTGGGACAACCAATCAAAGGAACCTCGGAGATCAGTGAATGCAAGACCACCAAACAAAGGAACCTCTGGGATCACAGAAGCTGGAACCATATAATACACCAAAGTCAAGTCCACCAAGATCACCAAATCTCCAATTGGAGGACTTACGTTGAGCATATCAACAATGTTTACATGCACCCTTATAATGTAATTGAGAGATAATGAGATTTTGCCAATATAGCGATTAAACTTTAGCTTATGTAAACGCAATACTTAGATCAAATTGATGTGATTGACCAACATGTAACAAGCTCTGGCGAAAAAGTGGATGGACAAGGTGGGGCTGGAGAGATGGACTAGGGTGGTACAGGCAGGGCAAGCCAGGGAGTTACAGCAAAAACCGGGGGAGACTAGACAGGAGGACCATCAGCAGGGCTAGCAATATAAAATTTGGCATGTTATTTGTCCCACTCCATTTGTTACAAACATAAATGGTACCTCAATTCATGTGTTTTGTTAAATAGAAGTGCACTCTTACTTTTGTAAGTAGTCAATTTGTGATTTTCCCAAATAATAGAGACCATAACATTTTAGAAACCACATAGAAATGTGGCAAAACACTCTAAATGCTAAAAAAAAACAACCACATAAAAATGTCTTGGCAACAATTTACAACACCAGGTGTGAAGGTGATTATGGGCAGGCAGGTACCATTTGTAATTTTGCTATGACAATGTAAATATCAATTTCTATGTGCTGATGTTTTCGGATTTTTGGCAATAATGTACCACTTAACAAACATTATGTTTTGGCAGCTACCTGTCATAGAATTTGCCAGTGACATGGTTATGTGCACTATATTAAAAGTCGCTTTGGTAGGAAATCATGTGCAAAGAAAATATCAATGTATGTAACTGCTTTCTGGGGTTTCTGTCACATTGCAAGCCTATTTTTCCTGCTGAGAAGCCAAATATTTCTGCAATAAAGTAAAGTAAGACCATTTTCTTCAACATGGTGGCGTCTACAAAGCTCCAGTGAATTTCAGGTGATGTCTCCTTCTGTCACCACACTGAGCCTTAGTTCCTCATTAGGAGCAGATCCTGAGCCAGGATACGCTTCAGCAGCCTCCTGCCTCCAATTAGCTCATCTAATGGTTGTCATAACCATCCAGATCAACTTTTATGCTTAAATAAAATGCTGGAGGGCCCTGCCATTCTTCATCATACATATACAATGACTTAAATTCTGATCCCCCCTTAAATCTGTCCAAAAATAGTACTGGGTGACGTACCTTCTCTGTGGAGGTAGAAGGGACCAAAGTGCAGCAAGACAAAAACAGAAGTGAATATGCTGAAATAAGCATACAGTACAGGGCATAGGTTAATTTGAAACATGTTCACATATTTAAAAATATCAGTGTTGTCTGGTGCTGCTTTGACTGAAGGCGAGATTTGAATATGTGTTGATGCTGTCAGGCTCATGTGGTCCGTACAAGGACAGATGTTTGACCTGACAGTGGTGTAGTTAGTCTCTGAGCCTCTTTTAGCAGCAGGGTTCATGATCAGAGGTCAGAGAGCTACAGCTCATCTCTGTAAAGAATCCAGGAGCTGTCAGACCTTCAATGACTTGCTTTCAACTGATGTGGTCTGGGTTCAGGGAAAGGGACTTCCTCTCTGCACCGGGGATGAGTGGATAAAAGGCGAGGGTGGTGAAAGTTTACAAATCCTCCTGTCAATCCTGACAGATGCATTTCATCACTCAGACAGAGGAGGAAAAGAGGGCATAGTGTAAATATATTTATGATGCCTAAGATGGTTTGATTGAACATGCATTCATATAACAAATATGCTAGAAGAATTGAGACTGTCACACAAATGTGAAAATCAGTTCATGCCGGTAGTTAGCTTTCACAATTTTGTGAAATTAGCTAAATATTGGTAGTGTTGAACATGCTGGTTTGTGTAGATGTTTTAACAGTTAAGAAAATAATGTGAAAGTGAATGCAAGAAAAGTATCACATTATTGAAAATGTGAGTAAACCACAATCGTAAGAAGCCTTATTAGTGCCTTAATTCTGATTGTCAACATTTGATTTATAAGCACCATCAAAGAAAACATGCTGTGCAACTCTTCATCTGTTCTTTATTTTAACTTTACCTTGCTTGTAGTGTGTGAAGTGAGGACATAACCCTGGTTTGACATCTCTCTCTCAAGAGGATTGCTTGTCAGGTGTGTGATGTTTGACATGTGGACACAGCAAGGGTTTATCGGGCCCATTTGACAGGGCCGACTCCCTGAACATGTTTACATTATCCCTGCATGCTGATGAAGGTCAGAACTAAACAATAAAGATACGTACATTTTAATCCTCCGTAACAGTTGGTCACATAAACACTCAATTCTGTATTACTGTGTAATTTATGTGCCTCTATAGAACTGCAAAAAATAGTGTTATGTTCAGAATGTAACACAAGGTTACTGTTCAGTATATAATTTTTTTTTTATTATTATTAAATGTGAAACAACGCAATATGCAAACAGACATATTTTAATTCATTTTGTATCAAATGTATAGTAACTTTTGCCAGTCCAAATAATGAGAAAGATATTTTACAAAATCTTAGACATTAAAAAAACAACTTACAGAAACTCATGATGTTTATGATATCCTAATGTCTCCATGCCTTATAGTCACATTTAGCAGATCCTGCGGAGGCAAGAGTAGTTTTAACAATCCAAAAAGAGGGCATGTCACACCTCTTTTCATCAATTTGCACTGGCTACCAATAGCTGCTCGCATAAAATTCAAGGCATTTATGTTTGCATACAAAACAGCCAGTGCAAGCCAGTGGCTCTGCACCCCTTTACCAATCCGAGCAGCTGTATCCTTAGCCATCTTCAAGAAACAGCTAAAGACACATCTCTTCCATCTTTATTTGACCCTCTAACTCTAGCACTTTCTATTCTAATTCTATTCTTTCAACAAAAAAAAAACTTGCCCCTTTTAGACTTGCACTGTATTCATTTACTAACTGCTTGTTTTCTATGTATTTATTTTCTTTTTATGTATTATACAATGTATATGCAAAAAAAGGCCTCTAAAGCCCTGTTCACACCAAGAATGATAACTATAAAGATAACGATATTAGCGTCCACACCAGTGAACGATATCGTCTGTTTATTCTAAGAGCACGCTCGTCTGCCGCTTTAAATTCTCGAGCTGGTTACAGCAGGATGGATTCTGATTGGCTGCCAATTTTTTATCGTTCATCAGCTGGACAAAAATCGTTTTGAAAGTGATTCCAACTATATCGTTTCTCTTTGTCTTTATCGTTATAGTTGTGGTGTGGATTCTGCTATTCTTTAATATTGAGAACGATTTTTAGAACTGTATCTTTATCGTTATCTTTATAGTTATCGTCTTTGGTGTGAACGGGCCTTAACACTAGTTTGCGCTATTCTTTTTCTATTCTGTTTTCTTTTTTTTATTTATTATATAATTTAAAAAAACCTTGCTATGTGTACTGCGTTAGGCTAACTGAGACTTGTCATAGCACTTGCATATCATAGCTCTTTTGTTCATTTTGATTGCTTCCATTGTCCTCATTTGTTAGTCGCTTTGGATAAAAGCGTCTGCTAAATGACTAAATATAAATGAATGAATGAATGAATTCATTATATATTTTCATAAACAGGATTCACAAACACTCATACCTACCCTTCCTCTCCTCCCCCTGCCCGCCATTGTTTAAACAAATATTTAGTCTTGCTCCTCATATGCTATTGGTTGAGCCTGATGTTGACATGTCAAGTCGGTGAAACAAACAGAGCAAAAAGTGCTGCTGATTCACTGTGTTTACAATATATACGTAAATCAACCTACAAATACCTTACTTACATGACTCATTAAACTGGAATAGGAGAACAAATTTTAACATTCAAACTTTACACTTCACCTTTAAAGCTAATTACTTTTAGAACTAACCTATCTATCTCAGTGTCCTTCTGCCTCTCTCTCCCTTTCTTATTCTCTTTCCCATCTCCAGGGCAGAATACTCCATGGCATTAAAGATGACAAGGTCATCATTTCATACACTCACTTTCTGACATGATTTATGAACCTCTGTACATCCGATTCCACTTTACAATACATATATTCCCTGCGTGTGATTGACTCTTTCAGCTCTCTCAGAGATTTGATCTCCCTTTTTCACCAATACAGGACTGAAATAAGGAAAGTCACAGTCTCTCAACACCCCTAGTGGCAGATCCGTTTCTTTAAGTGACAAGAACTATTAGGACTAAAACTATAAAAAAATTAAAAATTAAAAAATAAACTTTTTTTTTTTTTTTTGCTGGCTAGCATTACAATAAAAATGGCTTTTGTGGCCCTATCTGGGGGTCCCGGGACATACCTTTCAAAACTTTGGAGGCCCTTGGCAGTGTGAGATTGCAGGGAACTGGCCCCTCAGGCCTGGTCCATAATCCAGTGCTGGTCCCATTGCAAGAGCCTTATGCCTGTTTCATTTATTTAATACATTACTCAAGGTTCTCTTATAACCATAAATATAAAAAAATTATTTATAGACAAAAAAGATGGAGCTGCTGTTAGGTCGAATACAGGACTATAAGCCAAAACTACAAAAGTATATGAATGCAGACACAATGTAATGCAAGTGCTATTTCATGGATCGTTGTCTTCTGAAATCCAACAGAAGTATGTGTTGAATTCTCTGCTCCAAGAGTTGCTAGAGGGAACTGGCATAGATCACTACTGTCATACAGGAACAACTGGAAATATTAAGTTATGTTTATATCAAGTAACCACAATAATAACACATTAGGTTAATGACAGAGACATTGGAATGTAACACTATCACCCCAGAGAGTACTGAGATTTGTTATCAGTTGACCAAAGCATGAGCACACCAAGCACTGTACAGTATGTCCATCTGGAGCACTGTTGGCAGTGAGATGGCAAAGTGCTCATATGTGTTACTCATAAAAATTATGTTTTTGCATTTTTTTTTTCATAATGCATTATAGAGAAAAAAGTAAAAGAAAAAGAGACAAAAAAAAAATTTTTTTCCCCTTTCATTGAAAAAAAAAAAAAGTTATTTGATTCCTACTTGACTTTAGAAGCTTTTATAGTTTCAACTTGATTTTCTTAATCAGTCCAAAAAGTACAATGAACTTATAACTGTAGGTTGTAACTTTGACACAATTTTTACTTAAACGTATGGCTTAGCTATCCTTGCATCACACCACAAGCCAGTATGTACTTTCTTTGTATAATTAAAAAAAAAAAGAAAACACTGTGTTGGTGCTTTTTCCCCATAACAAAATAATGAACCTCTTTTTTTTTTTCTTCTTCTTCTTTCTTGAATACGTTTCTTGGAAGGAACAAAAAAAAAATTGAAGATGAAAAAATAGCAAAAATAGTCACCAGAGTTGAGTTGGAGTATAGTTCCAGTCCTAATAAAACACACTTAAAGTTATCAATGTCTTCAAGATAACTAGAAAGTTACAGGCAGTTGAGTTTGATTAAGATAAACATGTGTTATTTTTATTGTTTTAGTTAATTATTGTATCAGTAGTACAGTATGTGATGGATTATACACACAATCACTATACATGATTAACTCTAATTCACTCTAAATCCTAATGAAATCCTAATTTATATCAGTGCTGGCAGGAACAACTGGCTTACTGCACCTGTTTCTATGCTTAATGGCCCCAGTTTGTGTAAATGGCATATGTGGGGGACTGTGACGATAGACAGTGGCCAGCAGCTGGTGTTTGGACAAGAACATGGATATTCCAATTGCTTTTGGACAGAACTTTGTGGTAAATCAGTGGTGTGGTTTTGCTTCTGGTGTGGTGTGGTTTTGTTTAGATGAAGCTAGATACAGACACCCAATAAACACAGGGGCATAACCATTTTTAATCCAACCTAAAGGTTCTCCTGTTGTGCCCTCTCCTCCCCATAGTGTAATTGTTAGTGTAACTAATTGATTTATTGCTTGAGTAGCCAAATTTAAATTTTGCTATAAAATGGTATATGTCTCTGTTCCAAAATTAATTGTCATGTGGAACTCTGCATTAAGTCTTTAATTGGATTAAGTTGTTTCGCATTTTACTTTCATTTAACTTTCTATGCCATAGAGATATCAGGCAGGAGATGACAGTCTTGTTCTTTCTCTTCTGGCAAACACACTCACACACACTGGGTGAGAATGAGTGCAGTTTTGGGCTAGAGGACAGGTCTGAGCAAACGGATGGATTTGTGTGTTAATGCATGGCTGCGCTGGGAGAGTAATGAGGTGTAGCATATCAGACTAAGTGGCTAATGGGCTGTGAAGTCATTAGTGCAGTGCCACCAACTCTTTTTCTCTGCTTCTCCCTCTATTTCTTACTATCCCTGCATATTTGATAGTTTTGTGTTTGTGTTGTATCTGTTCTCTGTCTCTCTGCCATATGATACATCAATATACACATACATCCACTCACTGTACAACACATTTATATTATGTCAGCCATGTGGACATGTGGATGTTTTACAGTACATAATTTAAATCTCAATTTTGTTACAGAAACTCACTGTAATGGTCATGTGGAAAACAGTCTCATCAATATTAAAAAAAATTACAATTGAGGAATACAACAAGCGATTTACCATAAGATGGCAATAAACACGAGAAGTGCCCGTTATACAAGGCTTTAGTCTTCATTCAAAATAGTTAAAGCTAAGACAGGAAGGGATAAGGACAATAAGAGAAGAGATGAAGTGAAGGCATTGATTTTTATTTATTTTTATTTATTAATTTATTTAAATGAGGCGGCAGTTAGATGCTCACAGAAAAGATGAGTTTTCAGTTGTTTCTTGAATATTGTGAGGGATTTGGCTGTCCGGATGGAGTTAGGAAGGTCATTCCAAAAACAGGGTACGGTGAAAGAGAACATCCTTGAGAGAGATTTTGTGCCTCTCTGCAATGGGACCATGAACCGCCGCTCGTTTACCGACTGCAGGCTTCTGGATGGGATGTAGACGCTTAGAGGAGAGTGGAGGTAGGAGGGTGCGGAGCCAGTGGATGTTCTGTAGGCAAGCACCAATGACTTGAACTTGATGCGGGCCACGAGTGGTAGCCAGTGCAGAGAGATGAGAAGCGGAGTGACATGAGCCCTCTTGGGCTCATTGAAAACAAAACGTGTTGCTGCATTTTGAATCATTTGCAGAGGTCTGACTGCACATGTTGGGAGTTCAGCCAGAAGAGCATTGCAATAGTCCAGCCTAGAAATGACAAGGGCCTGGACGAGAACCTCTGTTGCATGTTCTGTTAGGAAGGGTCTGATCTTCCTGATGTTGTGTAGTGCAAACCTGCATGATCGTGCTGCTTTTGCATTATTTACATTTAGTCATTTTGCAGACGCTTTTATCCAAAGCGAGAGTTTTATAGGAGCTGTTACAGTAATTGCATGATATTCAAAGGAGGTATAATTGCATAGGGGAGAGTGGGTTGAGTATTTCCAATTGTTAGAAATGAGCAGACCAGTGCCCCCACCCCGGCCAACCTGACGGGGGGTGTGAGAGAAGGAGAAATTGTTAGCTAGAGCAGCTGGGGTTGCTGAGTCTTCTGGACGAATCCAGGTCTCAGTCAAGCCCAAGATGCTGAGTGTGGATTGTAAAGAAAAAGCCGAAATGAAGTCTGCTTTGTTGACAGCTGACTGACAATTCCAGAGACCCACAGAGAAAGAAAGAGGTGCAGTAGAGGATGTAGAGATAGAATGCAGGTTAGCAAGATTGCGTTGGCGTCTGCGTGTGATGTTAGAGCGTTGTCGAGAGACAGGCGGAATGGTTTGGAAAAACATGATAGAAATGGAAAAGAGAGGACAGTTAAGGAGAGTGTGTAAAGAGAAGATAAAAAAATATACTTAAGTGTGATGGCGAGGTCGTTGCTCGGTGAAGTCACAGGTCTTTCTTCACCCTCGTTGGTCTTCACCCAAGGAGGGCTGAACGCTTCCGCTGATGCTTCCACGTCAGCGCACAAGCATCAAATAAATACACAGTAAAGTGAAAACAGCTGTGGCCGCCTTCTAATTAGCACAGCCAATAGCAGGGCAGATCCTCCAATCGAAACTACAGTTCGCACTTAAGCGCAGGAAGGGAGCAATGCAATTATTAGAATTACCAGTAAGTGCAATCAAAAATACAAACTCCAACGAAAATACAAAGTATAAATAGGTAGAAAACGAAATATTCCTTCCTAGCAGCAAGTAATAATTTAAACAACATATCTATAACAAGTATTATGCAAAACACTCACGCGTTGCCGTCCTTCTCTTCTGTTGACTAATCGCTTGTCCCTACAGCGATTATGATCTTTAAAGGTCAGCTGATCATCAAGCATAACCCCAAGATTCCTGGCTGAACATAGCAATGGTAGGAAAAACCATGTGCCTGAATGATGGGTCCCAGTTATGTAGTGTATATAGAGAAGATGAGTGGTCCAAGAACTGATCCCTGAGGAACCCCAGTGACCAGTTGATGTGATTTGGATAACTTTCCTCCCCAATACACCATGAAGGACCTACCTGTGAAGTAAGACTCAAACCAGTGGAGTGCAGTTCTGGTGATGCCCGGCGATGAGAGGGTGGACAGAAGGATTTGATGACTAACAGTGTCGAATGCAGCAGATAGATCTAGCAGAATGATAACTGAAGATTGGGACTCAGCTCTTGCACTCTGTTGCCCTTCAGTGACTGAAAGCAAGGTGGTTTCAGTTGAATGGCCACTTTTAAATCCAGATTAGTTATTGTCCAGCAGGTTGTTCTGTGAGAGAAAGGAAAACACTTGGTTGCACACAATGCATTCAAGTGATTTTGTTTTGAATGGAAGGAGAGACAGGTCTGTAGCTATCTACAAATTGCTTAATGTAGGTTTTTTGAGCAGTGGCGGTACCCGAGCCTGTTTGAATGCAGCGGGGAAAATGCCTGTGACAAGAGATGTGTTGATGATGTGTGTGAGTGAAGGCATAAGTGCAGGGGAAATAGTTTGCAGGAGATGTGAGGAGATTGCGTCTAGCGGGCAGGTGGTAGGGTGGCTGGAGAGGATAAATTTAGACACTTCATCTTCTGTAAGAGGAGAGAAGGAGGAGAGAAGATGATGTGAGTGTTTACTGTGAGTGTTCCTGGGAACCGAGAACTGATTGCTGATGGATGTGGTTTTGTTAGTGATGTAATTAGCAAAATCATCAGCAGTTAAAGAGGTGGTGGGAGCTGGTGGAGGGGGACAAAGAAGATGATTGAATGTTTTGAAGAGTTTGTGTGTGTCTGATGCACTGTTGATGTTGTTGTGGAAGAAGGTCGTTTTGGCAGTGTGAACTTTGGTGGAAAATAAAGATAGCAGAGACTGATACCTGCTGAGATCAGCAGAGTCTTTTGAATTGCGCCATTTTCACTCTGCTGCCCTAAGTTTAGTCCGATGTTTGCGGAGGACATTAGTTAACCAGGGGTTGGAAGGACTAGCACGTGCTGGTCTGGAGGAAATAGGACAGATGTTGTCTAGGCAGCTAGTTATGGTAGTACATAATGTATCTGTAGTACAATGCACATCTAATGATGAGAAATGTGTGGGGGTGGGAAGAGAGGATGATACCATGGAGGAAAGTCGAGAAGGAGAAAGAGACCTCAGAGACTTCATTTCGTCTAAATGAAACTGCCAGAGGGGTTGGTGGTGTGGAAGAAGGTAGATGTATATTAAAAGTAATAATGAAATAAATAATGAAATAATGAGTGGAAGTCAGCAGCTAATGGCTTGTCAAGGTGGATGTTGAAGTCACCAAAAAGTACCAGCGGGCTGCCATCCTCGGGAAATGAGGACAGCAGCATGTCCAGTTCTTCTAGAAAGTTGCCCAGCTGACCTGGAGGGCGATAAATAACTACAATGTGGATTTTTACAGGGAGTGTGACTGTAATGGCATGAAATTCAAAGGAAGTGTTGTTGATGTTATAAGAGCATGGGAGGTAGTTCCAGCTTTTGGAAATGAGGAGACCAGTACCCCCACCTCTCCCAACCTGATGGAGGGTGTGGGTGAAAGAGGAGTTTTGGAAAGAGCAGCAGGGGTTGCTGTGTCTTCAGATTTAATCCAGGTCTCAATCAAGCCTAAGAGACTTAGTTCTGACTGAGTAGCAAAGGATGGAATAAAGTCAGCTTTGTTGACAGCTGACTGACAATTCCAGAGACCCATAAAACAAGGAAAAGGTGCAATAGAAGAAGTGCGGATTGGAGACATGTTAGCATGATTGCATCATCTCCTGCGTGTTGTGTAAGAGCGTTTCCGCTGAGAGACAACAGGAATATACTGAAAGCACAGTGAAAGTGGAAGAGGAAAGGACAGAAGTAGAGTAAAAAAAGGTCCTACTGTGCGTTGTCAGTTCCGTTGCTCGGTTAACCTGTTAACCTGAACCTGGACGACGGCGCACTGAACACTCTTTTTTTGCACGTGTCAATATTTATGAATATATTAAATGAAAAGGGACATAATTAATCTTAACAAACTATATATCATTCTAAAGGTCTAAGCCTCAAGCATCGACGATAGATTGCTGTTTTTCAATGGAAAGCTTATAAAGAATGTATTTGCTAAATTTGTGTAAGCAGTACACAGCAAAACATGCATAATCAAAACGCAGTACGTACCAGATTCATCGTAATAACGAGTCATAAACGCATCCACAGCTGTAAATCCCGGTTTAGTTAGAAAGGTAAGGGTCCACTGAACAACATCCCATAGAGCACTTTTAGTCCAACGAAACAATAACGTTGTAATATGGATGGTAATTCCTTTGTTTACGTCTCATTTCTCCCATTTATGGAATAACTTACGCTCAAAAAACTGCATCTTGGTAGTAAAAAGCAACATGATTTTGTAGCATACAGTGTCAAAAACAGAATGAGACCATCCACTAAAAAAAAGTCAAATATACACGGAATATTGTTTATTTAAATTCTGGCACTCTCTTGTGACGGCTCGTGATGCGCGCTGTGACGCACCTGCCATCTGATAGGGGCGTAACTTACCGACGTAACTTATCGGCTTTTTGCACAAATAATTCTTTTTTTTTTCTTCTTCTTCAACATTTTTCATATATGTGTGTGTTTTTTGTGGGGAATGTAGCTGTATCTGCATGATTACCATCTGTATGACCGTACATCAGCGTGTGATTACTGTCTGTATGACAGCTATCAGTGTGAATGCGGTCTATATGAACGGCCATTAGAGTGGGACTAGACATAGTCGCAGAAAAATGGTTGCATGAATCTAATTTTTCATGGTATCTTCTTCAGATTTGAAATGTAAACTCATGAGACATGTTACTTTCAACCCATTACTTTTCTGGATTGCTCCAGGACTGATTTCATGTATTTTTATATTAAATAAATAAAAAAATTCAGTGTGGTACAATTTTTTTCAAGGCACTTCAGTGTCTATAACTTTTTATCTTTTTAAGCATTATCAACTCTGCCCAAAGGGTCTTCTTTCCAAAGACAACAAAATTGTGTGTGTAGCACACTGAAGTCAGGAACTGTTACAATTTTACAAAGTTAGGTAGGTCATTTTCAGCTGTCCTAAAATGGGGGGGGTGCAGGTTAACAGGTTAATAAACACACTGCAGTTGGATCCAGCTCTCCACATCAGGATATTTTTTTTTTGAATGAGATAAAATCACTGAATACATTCAAGAAGCAACAACTGAGATTTGGTTACTGTGGAGGCCATTTGAGTACAATAAACCAGTTTGAGATGATGGGAACTTTGTGAATATGCATGCTATCCTGGTGAGAGTAGCCATGACAACATGGGTACACTGTGGTCATGGGATGGACATGGTCAGCAACACTCAACACTTAGCCTGAACCATTGATACAAGGCAGGATGCAGAAGAAATTGACACTTATCAGACAAGTCAACCTTTTGCTATCTTCTACTGTCCAATTTTGGTGAGCCTGTGCAAATTGTTGCCTCAGTTCCCTTTCAGTCGATTACTCTCGACGTCACGTTGGTGACCGACGAATTGGGATCTCGCTTAGAGAGACTAATCTACTTCAAGTGTAAATTAAATGAGCCAATGCACATTGGCATGCGGTAATTGCATCCAGCTGCCACTGATCACAGCGTTAGCCTAAAAAGGCAGCCGGTGCAACGCATACCAGCTTTTCGCTTCGGAGCCAAGTGATAACATTGTTTTGCACTTACCAATATCTTCGTTTGTGACGACGAGTTCAACGCGCTCTAGGGAGCTTTTTATGCTGACAAACGGTGCTTCAGCGGTGGTCGTTCCTGTATCGAGTGGGTTGCGCACTTCAGGTTGCTCTACCCCCTGTCGTGCTGGAAGCGGCCATTTCCCCTGTGCGTCTCAGCACCTAAAAGTGCATTTCCCTGAAAGAGCCTATTTCTCTAAACGAGCTTACACGAGTGCGTCTTTGTAAAGACGACTGATCATCTTTTTAAAGATGCTG
Source organism: Sinocyclocheilus rhinocerous (assembly GCF_001515625.1). NCBI lineage: Eukaryota > Metazoa > Chordata > Actinopteri > Cypriniformes > Cyprinidae > Sinocyclocheilus > Sinocyclocheilus rhinocerous. The sequence goes on along the minus strand of NW_015662582.1, from coordinate 13,385 downwards.
TTTCACCCGTGCGTTTCTGGATGCATTCGTTACCTGGTGCCGGGTTATGGTCACGATCGCTGCCTAACGTTTCTGGGCATTAAACACGCTGAGGTGGCGTTCGTGGATAAGTCATGTTCCCATTGTGGGATGATGACCATTTTAGAGCTGCGGGCCAAGCTCTGTTAACTCGAGGGGGGCGGAGCTCCGTTGCCTCTGCTGCGATCTAGTGTTCGTCCGGGCGGCAGCCAGGCGAGGGCTACTTCGGGCAGTAGCACGGGCGGTCGGAGGGTTACAGTGGTGGCAGACCCCTCGGGGGACCATCACTCCTCTAGCGCTTCGCAACCAGTCGAGCTGCCAAAGGAATGCGCTGGGCCCTCTTCAAAGAGCGTACCAGCGGTATCCTTCGGTGCTCCTCCCAACAACCGGATGTCAATCACCGCATCGCCCTCGGGGGCCCATCCCTCCTCGAGCGCTTCGCAACCAGTCGAGCTGCCAAAGGAATGCGCTGGGCCCTCTTCAAAGAGCGTACCAGCGGTATCCTTCGGCGCTCCTCCCAACAACCGGATGTCAATCACCGCATCGGAGGGAGAGCTCTCTGGAGAGGAAGATTCGGCTGCGCTCCGGGACGGTGGCAACGCCTGAATCGGATCTGGAGATGTTGGCTATGCTTTCCCGAGCCGCCGAGAGGGTAGGGCTCGAGTGGAAACCTCCACCGCATCCCGAGCCCTCGAGGTTGGACGATTGGTTTCTCGGG
>NW_015662582.1:11280-12561 GCF_001515625.1 Sinocyclocheilus rhinocerous | reverse complement strand
TCACCACCCTCGACGGGGGTGCAGCTAGGGGGTATACGGCGATCCCCCCAGTGGAGCAGTCGGTAGCGATGCAGATGTGTCCTAAGACCGCCTCCTCCTGGCAGGGTAACCCGTCGCTCCCCTCCCAGGCCTGTAGGCATTCGTCTGGTCTGACCAGCGGTGCTTATATGGCTTGTGGAGAAGCTGCCCCCGCCTTACACGCTATGGCGTTACTGCAGGTTCATCAGGCCAAGGCACTAAGGAACCTGCACGAGGGTGGTCACGATCCGGAAGTTCTGAAAGAGCTCCGAACCGCTACTAACCTCGCGATCCAAGCGACAAAGGTCACCGCGAGTTCTCTGGGTCCAGCAGCGCCATCTCTGGCTGTGTCTGGCAGACATGAGGGATGCCGACTAGGTACGTTTCCTCAATGCCCCTGTGTCCCAGACCAGCCTCTTCGGCGACGGAGTCGAGAGCCTTGCCCAGCAGTAGCAGCTCTCGGCTGTACAGAAGCAGACTGAGGCGTCCACCAGTCCGCCGGCCGCAGCGCCCCAGCCTGCTCATCGCCAAGGGCGGCCCCCTGTGTCCGCCCACCGCTCCCGCGCCGCATCCGCTCCAGCAAGCGGCGCTGTGGAGCTGGGCGTAGGCAGGCCGCCCCACCCGTCTGGGCCCCCATCAAATCTGGCAGTGAGCAAAAGAGCAAGAGGCCCTGGGACGGACGACCCAGAGAGGGAGGAAGCTGCTCTCGGGGGATGGTGAACGAGGCAAGCACGTGCTGGTCCGAACGGACAACATGGCGACCGTTGCATACATCAACTGACAAGGTGGTCTGCGCTCCCGTCGCATGTAGCAACTCTCCCACCACCTTCTCCTTTGGAGTCAGAAGGTTCTGAGGTCAATTCGTGCCATTCATATTCCAGGTCTGCTCAACCACACGGCCGACGAACTGTCACGAGCTACGCTCCCAGGAGAATGGAGACTCCATCCCCAGAAGGTCCTTTCCTTTTTGCAGCAAGTGTTGGAGCGAAGGCTGTCTCCCTCCACTCTTAAAGTCTATGTCACTGTGATTGCTGCTAACCATGACCCCGTGGAAGAAGTCAGTAGGGAAGCATGACCTGGTCATCAGGTTCCTTAGGGGGGCAAGAAGGTTAAATCCTCCCCGGCCCCCTCTATGCCCTCTTGGGACCTGTCTCTAGTTCTCAAAGCACTACAGCAGTGCCCATTTGAGCCTTACTCTCTCCACTCTTAAAGTCTATGTCGCTGCGATTGCTGCTAACCATGACCCCGTGGAAGGGAAGTCGG
>NW_015662582.1:3897-11245 GCF_001515625.1 Sinocyclocheilus rhinocerous | reverse complement strand
TCTCGCGTTTTCGGCTGACGATTCGTGCCTAGAAGTTGGGCCGGCTGACTCCCAGGTAATCCTGAGGCCCCGGCCTGGCTATGTGCACAAGGTTCCTACTACCCCCTTCAGGGATCAGGTAGGGAACCTGCAAGCGCTGCCCCTGGAGGAGGCAGACCCAGCCCTAACTTTGCTTTGTCCCGTCCGAGCCTTGAGATGGTACGTAGACCGGACACAAAGCTTTAGTCCACCTCAGACCAGCTCTTTGTCTGTTACGGAGGCCGGCAGAAGGGGAGCCGGTATCCTCCTGTGTTCTCACCTCAAACGGGTAGAGGCACTGAGAGGCCCCGGTTTAGTGTCGGCTTGCTAAAACTGCTCCAGAGTGTCTATACTGTAGGCCCTGTCGAGCTCCTCCGTCCCCTCGGTAGCCGGACGTGGCGGAACATCCGGCGCCAGGCCCTCACTCGATGAATCCTTGAAAACCGGTAGAGGGCTGGGTTCCATATGTAGAGACCTAAGTGGATCCCATATGTGTAAAGTCCACGGTATAGCCTCAGAGCCCGTGTTTCTCCTGCAGACTTCTGCCATTTCCAAGAGGGTTATAATCACCTCTAATCTTCCATATGCTCCTAAACGGTTGTTCATATGTGTAAGTGCTTCCGAAACTTCTTTCGGGAAGGATGGGGCTTCCGCAACGTTCCTGTTCCAAGTGGTACGGGTACGTTTTACCAATGTTATCCAATATCACTGAGTGGGTACTGCTACGACAACAGTGACTGGTCTTCTTGTTGCGAGCCCTGGCCTACACCAAAAAGGGGTGCAGGAGGCTCGCACAGGACACTGGAAGGGGCAGCATCTGTGGCGCTTTGGTAGGGATCCCAATTCGTCAGTTCCGTCGCCACGGCTACTGTACCACCGCTCAGCGGCCGGGTCACCGGCTTGGCTCCTCAGCGAAAAGCTGGAATGCATTGCACCGGCTGCCTTTTTATGCTCACGCTGTGATCAGCGGCAGCTGGATGCAATTATCGCATGCCAATGTGCATTGGCTCGTTTAGTTTACACTCGAAGTAGATTGGTCTCTATAAGTGAGATCCCAATTCGTCGGTCACCGACATGACGTCTCCGTTCCTTCCTTCAGGGAAGGAGGGTTAACATACATAACCGAGACATTTCCTGTTCTTAGTTGACAGGAGTGGTGGGGGGACAGAGTCCGGGGAGTGAATTTCGAGGGGGGGGCGGTGTTTCACTTCCAATTGGTTAGGTTTATTTGGAAATTAAACTACTCTTTTTATTCATGCATTTATAATTCAAATGTAATGTATGTAATGAATGTAATTCAAACGATTTATAATGCTTATCATTGATTTATACGTTTTAAAGAATTATTAGTCATTTATAACCATCATAAACCATTTACAAATGAAACCTTAATGTAAAGTGTTACATACAGTAGTGGTTAAACGGATTGTAGTTGATCCGTGATCCGTACGGACCAAGCCCCACGGTTCGGCACGCATGTGATCCGCAGATTAATTGCAAAATTTAACCATAATAGAGTATAAGTTTATCGTTTGTTCGTATTTACACAAGCAAGCGAATTTTAAACAATTCCAGAGAGAAAAGGCGAAAGGGAACTCGATTCGTTACTCACGCGCTGTTCTCTACACGCACAGCTGCACACACACGAAGCGCGCACACGCGTTTAACAGACGGCACGCGAACACCGAACTGAATCCTCTTCTGAATCCTCTGAACAGACACATACACATACCATTATGACAAAATACCCATCTCGACAATCATTCAGGTAAACGCAGTCAGTTATGTCTCAAGTGAATGAAAACAGCTGAGAAATAAATCGGATGTAATGTGTATCATTATATCGGATCCGTGCATCTATAAATAGCTACTGCTGCTGTCATTAATGATCATCAAACAACAAAACAGCTGTGATAAAAATCTATATTTAATTTATACAGTGAACACTATGCAGTGTTATTTCCCCTAATTATTACATTTCTGTATTTGAATACTACCAACCTTATTTTATTTGTAACATATTCTGTTGTATTTATCTATGCTTGTAATTTGTGTAGGCTATTTGTTCTTATTTTTACTGTTCTCTTGTCTCTTTAATCATGTTTAAACTTTCTTAGTTAATATAGTAGTATTTGCTGTGGTATCAAAGAAGTACTTCGCTTTAAGTAATAAATGGAAAGCAAGTTAAATTGAAATATTTCTCTTTTCTTGCTGATCCGAAATATGATCCGATCCGTGGTCAAAAACCGTAATGTGATCCGAACCGTGAGATTTGTGATCCGTTGAGCCACTAACATATAGTCATTCGTATTTGCTTATTTGGTGCTTAGATGGTGACTTTTATTTTTGTCTGTCCAGTGTATATATAGTTTTTGGTAAATTAAAAGTGGAAAGTGTAAAATGTGACATTTGATTTTTTTGCATAGTTTACGTAATTCTCTGTCACATTAACTTTTAACATATATTAACTACAGTTACTCTGAACTTAACCTGCTTTGGGGCAGGGTATGTTTTAGATTTAGTGTCCTACAGAAAATGCTTTTTAATAGATTTAGGTGGAGTAACATATCAAACAGGACTCTGGTGTCAAAGTTTTAACAGCTCATTTGTGTTTAAACTGTTTAATGTGCCTAAACATCATTTTAGAGATTCCTCTTCAGTGTCAAGTTTTTGTCACCTCTCAACATAAGATACCCCTTTCCTATTAGTGACACAGTAGATATGGTCTATGCAGATGTATTCCTGTGCACAAGATTAGGTTCTTCTTGCTCCTATCATCTGAAAGAAATGTATGGAAAAAAAAGAGCCACATCTATCTGATTAGCTCTTTCTCCACACACACTTATTATAGGGTTTTCATGATTGTTTATGCTGGAACCTCATCAATTTGACTCTCTACTGGGGAGAACTACCTCTCGTTTCTTCTCTAATGCTGGTCTCTCTCTCTCTCTCTCTCTCTCTCTCTCTCTCTCTCTCTCTCTCTTTCTCTTTCTCTCAGACATGACAGCACGGAGGGTATAAGGCCAGAGTAATTATGGTTCAGCCAGGCTGGCAGGTGTGATAAATGACTAATAAGGAGAGAGAAGAACAGGGTCCTCAAAGGAAGACTATTAGTCTTATCATTCCTACACTGCTTGGCCCAGGACAGGGGGCTTGTAACTCTTCAACCCCCACCCTCTTCCCAAACCATTCTGCCTACATGAGAGAGACCTATTCGATTAACTGTCTTAACACCAAGGGGTATTCCTGAAAGAAGGTTTAGCAACTTACAGTAACTGGGTAAGTTTACAGCAATATTTTAACCTCATTCTGCGGTTCTAAAAACTGTAACAAACACAGCAGCAGCTTAAAAGTGGCCTGTTGCAGAAAGCTAGTTCAACAAACTAAGACAAACAAGATTGTTATGAAAAAATATCATGAATTTAAACTAGGGCTGCACAGTTAATCGAAATTAAATCACAATCGCGATTAGGCAAAAGCTGCAATTGTCATGCATATAGTTAATTGAAGCATGGTTCTGTGATCAGTAGTAAATCTCCATCTGAAAGCCAGAAGGCGCTCTTGAGCTGAAACTCCAAATATGCCCCGCAGAAGAACAGTAATGCACGTTGTTCCAGGAAACAGAAGATTGAACTGCTTTCATTGGCTACGTTTACATGCAACCAAATAATCCGTTTGTAATCGGATTGACGGCTCAGTCGGACTGAAAACCTTCATGTAAACACATTAATCGATCCAGTTGAGCTCGATTGGAATTAAATTTCGATCTGATTGAAGGGGGTGGTTTATTCCTTTTCTAATACGATTGAGAGTGCATGTAAACACTCGATCGGATTGAACCCTGCGCATGTGCAATGACGCAGAAATAACGTAATGACGTATGACGCGCGGAATTAACTGCTCTTCCTTTTGAATGAAGTGTTGTATAAATGCGTGTCCTATCATTATAAAACTCTCCTTTCACTCGACAACTGTGAAGTGGAGCAGGACAACCTCCCACCAGTCCTTGTTTTGGATACTCATCCACAGGCAACCCGTTTTGGGCGCGGGGCAGGGCATTTTTACTGTGTGATAAATATGAACAGCACGGCTCAGAGGTTTGTACAGTTTATCCATAAATGGATAAATGTTAATTCTGCTGTTAAAAACAAATAAAGAAACCGTGTAGGAGAGTGGTTATTATGTGCAAACAGTGAGAAACTCTATATTTGTGCAGTGTGTGCATGTCAAAAAAAAAGATTAAATCCGATCATTTTATTTAGCCTTCATGTAAACACAATTTTCGGATTCATGAAAATTAATTCGGATGCAACTGTGAAGTGGAGCAGGACAACCTCCCACCAGTCCTTGTTTTGGATACTCATCCACAGGCAACCCGTTTTGGGCGCGGGGCAGGGCATTTTTACTGTGTGATAAATATGAACAGCACGGCTCAGAGGTTTGTACAGTTTATCCATAAATGGATAAATGTTAATTCTGCTGTTAAAAACAAATAAAGAAGGAGAGTGGTTATTATGTGCAAACAGTGAGAAACTCTATATTTGCGCAATGTGCACATGTAAAAAAAAAAATCAATTCCGATTTGAAGCTTGTGACATATAAACGCACACCTCAGCCCGATCACTTTATTTAGCGTTCATGTAAACACTACATTCAGATTCATCAATCGGAATGAATTCAGTCCGATTGAACCAAAAACTGTGCATGTAAACGTAGCCACTGATTCAATGTGACTAATAAACACAGGACTGCAACAATATATGGTTTATCTGAGTTCTTCTTAATATAATTTTCATTATAATAAAGTATATTTATAATGCAATGCTAAGTGAGTTTGAAATAAAACATGTTACTAAATGTGGTATTTTGTTGGACAAGAGGTTCATAAATGCTTCTCATGTTTGGAAAGATGTTTGACGCATGTTGCTTTTTCATAAAAACATTAAACATTATAAATAGGGCTGTTCGATTCAGAAATTTTATCTCAATAAATCATTTTATTTAACCCTTAAATGCATGAATGTTTCGCCAATCATTATTACATATTCGGGTCTTTAACGACCCGGACCTATATATCCAGCAAGGATGAATCTCTAACTGCTGCAATAGCAAAAGCCTGTCTTGATATTTTAAGAACAAATACATACGAGTAAAATAAAGCATATTTCGTTACCTTTTGAAACTTAGAAGGGTTCAAGTATACTTGCAGCCAGACTAATTGTCAGTGTGCTTAAAGTGTGTTAATGATTAGTTAACTTGAAGTGTGCTATTTTGGAATGACTATTTCTGTACTAAGTATATTTTAGTTGTAATTAAATTATAGTAAAGTATAAGTGGATTTAGTGTACTTTTATATGCTAAATTGGAACAACTTTAAGTATATGCCTAATTGCATGCTTGATTAGTGAGATTAAAGTGTACTTTTTTGTATCACAAGTACACTACAAATTAATTATGAGTGTCTTTGAAACACACAAGCAATATACTATAGATGTATTATTTTTGAGTAAAAATATGTTCATTTTTCCCCAATGCTGAATCCACTTTTCAAGGTCATTACAATAAATAACATAACTTCAATGACAGAGAAAGACAGTGTTTATTTAAACCTCAAATGGTTTTAGCATTGCAATACATAAAATGCACCAACCATGTTTTTAAATAAAAAGAATGCTGAAAGAAACTAACATAAAAAATAAAAACATTTTGTAACAGCAGCAACACACAAACACTTTTTTTTTCTGAATTGCTCAGTTACACTTGTGCCTGATGACCACTCACACAACAGATGCACTTGTGTGTGAAACTCTGCAAGAACAGCATCTGTTAACAAAGAAAAAAAGAGGTAAGGTCAGGGGACATGTTCATACAACTTTTTCTTTTAAATACATCGGACTGTAAATATCCTGTATTAAACCCATACTACTTAATAGAATGGACATCATGATTAGCAGTGAGGAACTGCATCAGTATGTCACGTCAATATTGCTTCCAGTGTATTAGTCAAACATACAGTATACAACAGAAGTGAGTAAACCTACGTAGCATCACTATAAATCACATGATACAACATTATTCAAGTTGAACAGTATAGTATGTATAGTACAGATCAGGCTAAATTGTAATGTAGACACATGCATTTTCTGTAAAGCTGCTTTGAGAAGTTAGTGTACTCTAAATGAGAGCATAAATGCAAAAACAGCAGCAGTGCACTGACCCTAGACTTGGTTGACATCACCACTTTGTCTTCAAAGACAATCAAAACATCCAGTGGGTTCCCTCATGACATTTCCTCTTCCTCCTCAACAGCAATGATAGGGACTGCTGCCTTCTGCACCTGGTCAGGCTCCTTTTTCTAAATGCATTTAACATCACCACTTTGTCTTCAAAGACAATCAAAACATCCAGTGGGTTCCCTCATGACATTTCCTCTTCCTCCTCAACAGCAATGATAGGGTACTGCTGCCTTCTGCACCTGGTCAGGCTCCTTTTTCTAAATGCATTTTAAAAAGTGTTAGTATATGTCAACAAATCATAAAATTGGCCCTTGTCTTGAAAGACATATTTAAATTTTCATAAATGAAAATAAAGGTGTGAAGGATCAGAGTAGTGTTTATTCAGTAGGGCATGTGCCCATTTAAAACCCTGTAGTACTTTTCAAAAACTTGTAGTAATTTTCACAACATGTCTTCCAGAGCTGTTGGTCAACTGGATTTAATTGGGAACAACTTTCAGGGTTGTATCAGCTGAATGTTCTTGAGCTGGAATTGAATTAAATTTGTATTAATAAAACAACCAAATAAATATAAATTAATAAATAATAATAATAATTCATTACATTTATATAGCGCTTTTCTAGGCACTCAAAGCGTTTTACATTGTCAGGAGGTATCTCCTCATCCACCACCAGTGTGCAGCATTCACCTGGATGATGCGATGGCAGACATAGTGTGCCACAATGCCCACCACACACCAGCTTATTGGTGAAGAGGAGACAGAGTGATGAAGCCAATCAGCAGATATGGGGATGGTTAGGAGGCCATGATGATCAGAGGCCAATGGGCAGATTTGGCCAGGATGCCAGGGTTACACCCCTACTCTTTTCGAAAGACATCCTGGGATTTTTAATGACCACAGAGAGTCAGTTAGTATTGCAGACATATTTTTGCCTTACCAATATAAAGTTGGTTCGATGTTTGACGTTTGACATTTGTCAGAAATTCAGCCTCGGAAATCTTCAATAGTTCTTTAACGATTTAGCACAAGGACAAGAAACATAATGTGTTATAATTGTTTTCAAATGTAGAAGAGAACACACAATGTGTTTTAT
>NW_015662582.1:213-2305 GCF_001515625.1 Sinocyclocheilus rhinocerous | reverse complement strand
ACACAGCGTCTCCCTGACATGGCTGCATCAACACTACTGCGTTCCTGAAACCACACCTTCTTTGCGTGCACATTTGTGCGGCATTATGCTAATATTTCCACATAGTGACGTAGATATGTGGGGGCGTGTTTGAACAAGCCGTTTTAGGTAGCCGTGGTTGACTCTTAACTTTTATAAAAGAATATCTCTTTGGATTTGAGACTTTAGTCTTTGCAACTTTACAGATCTTCTTTATGCACCAAGAGCTTGTAACACTTCAAAGAGAAAGGAAAACTTGAAATCGCATCATATGACCCCTTTAAAGTTTAATCTGTTAACACATTCATTTTAAAAAACATACAGTATTCCATCTCAATTTCAAAGGGTGTGTCTTGTTGCTGGTTCATAGAACCACATTTCTATGTATCTTTTACTTTCATAATAAGATTTGGATACATGCTATTCAATCAAATTCAAACCTATTAAAATATCATTTTTGTAAACATACAGCATTTTATCTCATCTTCAAAGGCTGTGTCTTGTTACTGGTTCATAGAATAACAGTTAGATATCTGATGAATTTGCAGAACTATAGCACACTACATGATATTAAAATGTAAGCACATACATCAATTAATAAAAAATACAAATACTCTTTTATTTCAGCTTTATGGGGTGTGTCTTGTAATTGTCTCCTTTAATGACATTTATATGTTGGTTTTTTATTCACAAAAGTGTAACACAACAAAAGCTATTGAATTGTAAAAACTGAGAAAGAGCTTTGGAAGCTTCCCAAAAAGTGTGCAGTACACCGCCCCCAAAGGCTGTGTCTTGTTACTGGTTCATAGAATAACAGTTAGATATCTGATGAATTTGCAGAACTATAGCACACTACATGATATTAAAATGTAAGCACATACATCAATTAATAAAAAATACAAATACTCTTTTATTTCAGCTTTATGGGGTGTGTCTTGTAATTGTCTCCTTTAATGACATTTATATGTTGGTTTTTTATTCACAAAAGTGTAACACAACAAAAGCTATTGAATTGTAAAAACTGAGAAAGAGCTCTGGAAGCTTCCCAAAGAGTGTGCAGTACACCGCCCCCTAGAGGAACACACTGCAGTTGCTTCGACTGAGTTTGATATTCAGAAATGTGAATAAATAAATTAAAAATACACAAAGTCTGACATGTCAACTTTAAAGGGTGTGTCTTGTTACTGGTTGATAGAACAACATTTACATGCTGGTCTCATGCACAGAACTATAACACGACGCACAATATTGAAATGGCAACAAATACATCTATTCATTTCTAATAAATACGCTCTTCTGTCCCAATTCTAAGGGGTGTGTCGTGCTACTGGTTCATGGAACAACATTTACATGTTGGTTTTATTCGCGAAACTGCAACACAGCAAACGCTATTGAAATGTAAGGATTGAGCAAAAAGCCTTTCACAGATTGTGCAGTACACCGCCCCCTTGAGGAACATGTTGCATTTGTTAAGACTTAGATGCATACAGTTTTCCATCAGAACAACATTTACATGCTGGTCTCATGCACAGAACTATAACACGACGCACAATATTGAAATGGCAACAAATACATCTGTCTCATTTGTAATTCAGCATACATGCTATTGAATTAAATTCAAATCTGCTAATAAATTAATTTAAAATGCATGCAGTTTTCTTTCTCAAATCCAAAGGGTGTGTCTTGTTACTGATTCCTAGAAGAACATTTTGATGGTGGTTTTAGCCACATAACTATAATTGAACACATACTATAGAAAATGAAACCAATACATAATATAGTTTAAAATAAATACAATCTTCTACCTCAGCTTCAAAGGCTGTGTCTTGTTACAGATTTCTCAAAGAACAATTTCCAGTTGTATTCGTTGTCAAAAGAGATGCAAAGTCACGCTACTCCATGCAGGTTTTACTCTCATTTGTAATTCAGGATACATGCTATTGAATTCAATTCAAATCTGTTAATAAATTAATTGAAAATGCATGCAGTTTTATTTCTCAAATCCAAAGGGTGTGTCTTGTTACTGATTCCTAGAAGAACATTTTGATGGTGGTTTTAGCCACAGAACTATAAT
>NW_015662582.1:0-198 GCF_001515625.1 Sinocyclocheilus rhinocerous | reverse complement strand
AGGGTGTGTCTTGTTTCTGATTCCTAAATGAACGTTTCAATTCAGGTTTTACTCTCATATGTAATTCAGGACACATGCTATTGAATTTAATTTTTTTTTTAATTAATTAAATTCTTTTTTTTCTTCTTCTTCTTTTTTTGGATAGTTGTTCATGAGTCTCTTATTTGTCCTGAGCAGTTAAACTGTCCATTATTCTTC
>NW_015662581.1:21416-28659 GCF_001515625.1 Sinocyclocheilus rhinocerous | reverse complement strand
TAATTAAATAATTAAACAAATAATTAATTAATTTATATATTTTTTTCAATCTTACCCTAGACTGAATGGTAATGTACCACATTTTCCATAAAAAATATGAAGCAGCACAACTATTTTCAACATTGATAATAATCAGAAATGTTTCGGCATATTAGAATGATTTCTGACCAATAGAAAGAAAGGCACCATAAAACAGTCCACATTCTGCACTACATTCCAAGTCTTCTAGAGCAGAGCAAAGCATCGTGTCATATGGACTGATATTATGGTAGGCATTTAACTTTAGTGATATATTAAACTATCCATCTAAGAGATGTGTAAAAATTCTTCTAAATTATTTACTATTTGTTATATAAAGCAGGAAAGACAAATTGTAATGTAAAGAAATACGTCAGTCATTCATTGATGTTAATGATAAGAATTTCATTTAAAAGAAAAAGGAAAAAAGGATGGCATTATTATTTCTGTATTGTGTTATATTTTTATGTTAGTAAGTGGTGTTAAAAATTGCTCGAGCTGGTGGGTTTATGGTGTGGTGGGCTGCTCTGTGCCAGAAAGTCCAGGGCCACATTTTAGCCCCAGTCTACCCCTGCATACAAACACAAAACAGCATCAGTATCACACATAGCACTAATTAATGCTAAACTAATAACTAAAAATACAAAATAGAATCAAATGTCACGGTATGTGCAGGGAATTCTGGGAATGCCCAATAAATGATAAAACTTTACCTTTATTAGTTTGCTCACCAAGACTGCATCAAAAATTCAGAAAAAAACTCTAATATTGTGAAATATTATTTCAACTTAATAGATCTGTTTTCTATTTGAATATATTTTAATTTATTATTTTGATGGCAAATTGAATTTTCAGCAGGATTAAACAATAATACTTCTATTCAGCAAGGACAAATTAAGTTTATCAAAAGTGTAATTTATTATGTTGGAAGATTTCTATTTCCATTAAATGCTGCTCTTTTGAACTTTCTGCTCATTTAATAATCCTGAAAAAAGCATCATGTTTTTTATTAATTAGCACAAATATATTAATTAGCAAAATCTGTTTTGAACTTTGATACTAAGAACTATTTTTAATAATTAATAATTATTTATTAATAAATATTTTTAATAATTAATAATTAATTTGTGAAGGATCATGTGACACTGAAGACTGCAGCAATAGCTTCTGAAAATTCACCTTTGCCATCAAAATAATAAATTAAATTTTTAAAAAGAAATAGTTATTTTAAATTATAATACTATTTCATAATATTACTGTTTTTACTATATTTTTGATCAAATAAGTGCAGCCTTGGTAACTTTGAGGCTTTTTTCAAAAACATAAAAACTCATTATTATTCTAAACTTTTAACTGGTAGTCAAAAAGTAAAATATAAATGTGATTATTATATTTATTTAAAGTGTATTGCAACATAACGCTATATATATTTAATATTTTAATATTTTAATTCTAAGGTAATTTATAATCGTGCCACATTTATACTGCACCAAAGTTAGGCAACTTCCTTTTTTTTTTTGTGCACTCATCCATAAAGACACCCAGTGAAGATTCCAGACACATTCATAAAAATTACAAGTCACTTTCTCAACTGTGTATTAACCCAAAACAACCCTAGGCTCATGCAACACTAAACTTATGCTTTTAAAACCATTTTATTGTCATTGGATGGTTTATGCAAGTCTCTGAATGTGTTTTGTCTTCTTTCAGCATATACCTGGTGACAGTCACATCTCAGGCGGTGGGTGGCAGCACAGAGACTCTCTGTGCGCATATCCATGAGCCCAAAGAGACACTTTCTATAGTGGTGACTTTGAGCACTAACAATCTCGATCTGACCATTCTACAACAGGGCTTCATTAAAAATGATTTCTACAAATGTGTTCCTTTTAAGGTCAGTGTACTCAATATACTGTCTCATAGCTCTTTCCTATACATCAAAAAATGTATAACGTGACATTAAGGTTAAAGGGCCTTTCCATAATAAGACATATTAATTTGCAAGTAAAACCCTAAAACTTACATTTATCATTCATCTTGCATATATTTTCCACTACTAAATTGTTCAGCGATCACACTGTAGTCTTGATGTTGCTTTCAAACCTATAGTCTGCAGTCTGTAAGTGGAGTTATACGCTCAATATTTTCTTGATTTGTATTTTTCAGGTCCCTGTAGTCACTGTAGAGTCTGTGGCATCCGTCAATGTTGCAATCCAAGGGGCCGAAACATCCCTGAAGAAAACCACTCAGATCCTCATAAAACCCCCCCAAAATCTTCTTTTCATCCAATCAGACAAGCCTATCTATAAGCCTGGACAAACAAGTAATGTCTTTGTAAATTCTTCCAAAACAGTTAAAGTTGTCAGTGCTCGTTTGTTCTTATTAATGTGAGCCTGCGAGTCTTTCCGCATTGCATACTGTATGTGTTAATATTGTGTCTCAATTTTTTTCTTCCCCAGTTAAATTTCGCATTGTGTCTCTGGATTCTGGTCTCTTGCCTCACAATCAAGTGGTAAATTTAATTTAATTTACGTGAAAATTCTTTCTTTTATTTTTTTTCAGTTGAAGTGCTGGCAAAATATATTTATATTCTTTTGATCTAACTCAACTCATTTTCTTCTGTCTTACTCTTGCAGTTTCGAACTGTAGAACTCCAGGTAAAATCCTTGAAGAAGCCATGATCTGTTCATTGTTTGTTACTTTACTTAAATGCAGGTTGATTTCACTTTAGGCTTTTTCATTATGTGCCACTCTTGTTTAGGACCCTTATTCAAATCGCATTGGTCAGTGGTTGAATCAGGCCACAAGGATTGGCATTTTGGATCTGTCCCACTCCATGTCTCCAGAAGCTGCTCAGGGTTTCTACACGATCACTGCTTGGGATGATAAGAACCAACAAATATCCAAACACTCCTTTGAAATCAAAGAATATGGTCAGAACCAGGATTTAACTTTTGTCAGTCCAATATTGATCAGCTACAATTTTTGAAAGTATTTTCCCCACATATCTCTTTTAGTTCTGCCAAAATATGAAGTGAACATCGATTTTCCATCCGTTATAACGTCCAAGGACAAAAAGGTCACTCTGAAAGTTTGTGCAAAGTACGATTTTTTTTTTTTTTTTTACAAATAATGTTCATTTCTTTGCAGATAAATGAGATGCATACCTGTGTTACAGTACCATGTTCAGCCTGATGAAATACTTTTTTTCATTGTCTTTAGATACACTTATGGCAAGCCTGTGCAGGGGTCTGTGAATGCTGAAGTGTGTGGCCACAGCTATGATATCTATGCGAGGAGACCTGGTTCTGATCCTGACTTGTTAAAAATATGCAAGAAATATTCAATGATGGTGCGTTACCCTTTTGCACACACAAAACTGTTACCTTTTGGGCTTGTAATCCTAAAAACACTGTACTAATAAGCATCTTTAAATATCATAGGGTCCCAATTACAAGAAATAACAATGATCTGATATCACTGTATTGTAGTATTCAATATAGCACTTAATGTGTGTATATTTTAGGGGTACTCATTATGTGCCACTGTTGTTTAGGACCCTTATTCAAATCGCATTTAGGCAACTTCCATAATGCTTGTCGGGGCTTTTGGCAGTACTCTTCAAGTTAAAATGTTAAAGTAAAGTCTTTAACCATATTTCAAAGACAACAGAAGTAATTAAGAAATTACATATAACAATGTACTTCAGTCTTACTTAGTGGGTAAAAACACTTTTTTAATATATATAAAAAAAAAAAAACTGAAACTATAGAACATTCATCATTTCATTTAATTGCAATTAACATGCAATTAAGCGTCCGAATACATTACATTCAGCACTTAAGTGTATTCTTACAACTCCAATTCCAAATAAGTTGGGACGCTGTGTAAAATGTAAGTAAAAACAGAATGCTATTTTTTATTTACTTTTACACAGCGTCCCAACTTTTTGGAATTAGGGTTATATAAAGTACACTTACACTACCAGTCAAAAGTTTTTGAACAGTAGGATTTTTTTATGTTTTTTAAAAACGTATATTCTGCTCACCGAGCCTGCATTTATTTGATCCAAAATACGGCAAATTATTTTATTTGATATATTATAAATAATTTTACTATTTATAATAACAGCTTTCTATTTGAATATATTTTAAAATGTAATTTGTTCCTTGATCAAAGCTAAATTTTCAGCATCATTACTCCAGTCTTCACATGATCCTTCAGAAATCATTCTAATATGCTGATTTTCTGTTCAAGAAACAGAATAATTATTTTTTTAATTATTATCATTATCAGTATTTAAAACAGCTGAGTACATTTATTTTCAAGATTCTTTGATGAATAGAAAGATCCAAAGATTTATCTGAAATAAAATGCTTTTGTAACTTTATAAGCTATACCATTCAAAAGCTTGGAGTCAGTATACATTTATTTTACTGACTCCAAGGGAAATGATTTCTGAAGGATCATGTGACTGGAGTAATGATTCAAAAATTCAGCTTTGAAATCACAGGAATAAATTACATTTTAAAATATAATCAAATATAAAGCAGTTATTTTAAATAGTAAACATATTTCACAATATTACTGCTTTTGCTGTATTTTGGATCAAATAAATGCAGCCTTGGTGAACATAAGAGACTTTAAAAAGCATGCTGTTCAAAAACTTTTGACTGGTAGTGTATATATTTCTGTTATAAGTACTTCTTTAACATTACATGTATGTTGAAGTGTACTTTTTCACAAGGGTCCATACTGCAACATACTGTATTTTAGAAGTCTAAATAACCGTTTTCTTTTCATTCTTATTCATTCAGACTGACAAGACTGGCTGTGGGTCTCGAGTGATAGATGTGACAGAATTTGGCATTAGTTCCAGTGGGTATTTTACAGTGAATTGTGTTGTGGAAGAGACTGGAACAGGTGAGAGTATAAAACAAACGGCTGTTGTCCATTTGTATTCTCCAAAATAGAGTAATGAAAGATGGTCTTTTGTTACTCCAGGGATAACTACGCAGGTTTCTACCTCAGCTACGTTTACCGGGGGTTATATCTATGTTAACTTTGAGGACACACCAGATTCATACAGGCCTGGCATGCTCTTTAAGGGAAAGGTAACAGCTAGCTTGATGTCATAAGTTTTGCTACTAATTATTGAACGAATGCTCCAAATGTAACTCTACAGTCCACGTGTGCTTTTATAACCATCTTCATAAAAAGTTCATAACTGTACCATAACTGCTATTTTTGTCTGACTTTGTAAAATGCAACATTAATAAATAAACCTGTTTAGCAGTGAAAGCATTTAGCAGTTAGCATAGCCATGTTGTGTACAGGAAGTGTTTGTGAACTTTTTTTTTATTTTTTTTTTTTACAGTGTGTGGTCACTGATTCATTTTCCAAACCAATGAAAAATGAGCCAGTGGTTGTATATGCAAATTATGGTAATAAAAGTGACAATGTGGCCCTGACGACAGACATCAATGGTACTGCCCACTTCTCCTTCAACACTCTGGATTGGTCAGAACAACCTGTGCAATTACAGGTATACTCTTACATGTTTTTGTTTTCTAACATGATGTTTATGTATATAATTCGGGTATAGATTTTCAAACTTGTTTTAATTAGGTCCGTTATAAAGGAGAACAGACTGATTCTCAGAATTACCCATCAAGCTATATCTACGTAAGACCCTTTCACTCCAAAAGTAAAAGCTTCCTGATGTTGACGAAGGCTCCAGGGAAGCTCAGCTGTAACAGTGATGCAACAGTGACGGCCAGTTACATCATTCAGGGCAATGCACTGAAAACAGGCCAGAAAACCTTGGATTTCTTCTACATTGTACGTTTAACACTGACACTCTTTTTTGTTGTTGTTGTGGTTTGTCCATCAATTGCTTGGTCATTTTTTTTTTTTTTTAAGGAAGCATGATATACCAGCACCATATTGGTTGTAAGCCAGTATTACAGATTTATTTGATTATCTATGTACACTCTAAAAAATGCTGGGTTAAATACAACCCAGTGCTGGGTAAAATAGGGACAAACCCAGCAATTGGGCTGTTTTGACCCTGCGGTTGGATTGAATGTTTAACCCAACCTTCTGGGTAGTAACCCAACCGCTGGGTCAAAACAACCCATTTGCTGGGTTTGTCCCTATTTAACCCAGCATTTTTTTAGAGTGCAGGTTTATATTGGAAGCTTATATTATGTATTATTATATTGTGCTCATTTTCCCAGTTGTTACATTTATATTAATGCCTAATTTTAAAAACACTACAAATGTAATAATTCTGTTAAATGTCATTTTTAGCAAATCTCAATATAAATATCAGTTTATTGCTGCCATAATATGAAAATAATTAGCAGGACTGGACATAATTTTAATATCTGTGGCCATTATCACAAAGGAGAAAAGATTATGAAAAAAAATCACAATGCTCAATGCTACTGAAGCTGTTTATGCACTACATAAATTGTCACACAGTAATCATCTCTCTGCACTCCAGGTCTTGTCCAGAGGCAGCATGGCTCAAAATGGTCGTCTGTCTGTGAGAGTGAACGCTGAGAAAGGTACACAGCTCTTTTACATTAGCAATCACTTTGTTGTCTTATTGTCTATGTGTATTTTTACGGTCTGCGTACATTGTGCTTCAGTATGCACCTTTTTGTTTCCACAAATGCTCTCTCTCTTTCATAAAAGAAAACAAAGGAGAGCTGACATTCACACTGAAGAAGATGGCATCTCTGACTCCATACGCTCAGGTGGTGGTTTACACAGTTCTTCCCAACGGAGAAGCTGTAGCAGACAGTATGAATTTCCCCATTGAAGAATGTTTACCAAACAAGGTCAGAAAATCCCACTTGAAATCTTATTTTAGAACTCAATGTGCCTTTTAAGCTTTTATGTGTGTGTGTGTGTGTGTTATCATTAATAATGTGTGATGAGAGTGTGCCTGTGCTTTTACAGATGTCCTTAAAGTTCTCGTCTCCCACTGCACTGCCTGGAGAGAGGACATCTCTTAACCTGAAAGCCAGCCCTGGCTCCTTGTGCTCCGTGCGGGCCATTGATCAGAGTGTGCTGCTGTTGAGACCAGAGGCCGAGCTGGATGCAGCCTCTGTATGTTAAACCATAATGTATATTACAGCTATAATTAGTAGATAATCTTTATTTTAAGAGATGGGTCAGGGATGTAGCACTATATAAGTATCAATTTTGAGTAATT
>NW_015662581.1:0-4131 GCF_001515625.1 Sinocyclocheilus rhinocerous | reverse complement strand
CTGCACTCCAGGTCTTGTCCAGAGGCAGCATGGCTCAAAATGGTCGTCTGTCTGTGAGAGTGAACGCTGAGAAAGGTACACAGCTCTTTTACATTAGCAATCACTTTGTTGTCTTATTGTCTAAGAATATTTATATGGTCTTTGTACATTGTGCTTCAGCATGCACTTTTTTGTTTCCACAAATGCTCTCTCTCTTTCATAAAAGAAAACAAAGGAGAGCTGACATTCACACTGAAGAAGATGGCATCTCTGACTCCATACGCTCAGGTGGTGGTTTACACAGTTCTTCCCAACGGAGAAGCTGTAGCAGACAGTATGAATTTCCCCATTGAAGAATGTTTGCCAAACAAGGTCAGACAATCCCAAATGAAATCTTATTTTAGAACTCAATGTGCCTTTTAAGCTTTTATGTGTGTGTGTGTGTGTGTGTTTTATCATTAATAATGTGTGATGAGAGTGTGCCTGTGCTTTTACAGATGTCCTTAAAGTTCTCGTCTCCCACTGCACTGCCTGGAGAGAGGACATCTCTTAACCTGAAAGCCAGCCCTGGCTCCTTGTGCTCCGTGCGGGCCATTGATCAGAGTGTGCTGCTGTTGAGACCAGAGGCCGAGCTGGATGCAGCCTCTGTATGTTAAACCATAATGTATATTACAGCTATAATTAGTAGATAATCTTTATTTTAAGAGATGGGTCAGGGATGTAGCACTATATAAGTATCAATTTTGAGTAATTTGTAAAAATGAGTTACATGCGCTTCTTTGATAATAAGCATGTTTTTAATTTCACAATCAATATTCATTCTGATCATTTTTTGGGAGTAAAAAATGAAGTTAAAATGCCAGAGTGTGAAGCAAAAAATGTCAGCGTGATACAACTATCCCGATATTATATTGAAGAAATAAAAAGCCTGATTAAAAGAATACAAATTTTTATAAGAAACTTTTAAGAAGTAGGTTAACAATTTAATATTTTAACAAGATTAAAAAATATATATATATTTAAACAAAATTGATTCACAATTTGTTAATAAAAAAATGTCTACATGTATTTTTAGAAATACTATAAATAATAATATAAATAAATAATACAACATTTTATTGTTTGAAAAAGAAAATTCAACATAGTTCACTGTTTATTCATGTTTAAAAAACAAAACTCATATGGTGTCGGGAAAATATATACTTAAACATTTTTACTTGGTAGGTTCACCACATGACATTAGAAATATTTTTATTTAAAAAAATATTTTAACAAGAAATATTGCTTCACTGCTTATTAATATTTTGAAAAACAAAATTCTGTAACGAAAAAATGGTGTAACGAAAATATATTATAAATTTTTACTTGGTGGATACCACATGACATTTTTAGAATCATTACATTGCATTTTTTTTGTGGAAAATTATATAAATATTTTTTAAAAACACAAAACATTAATACAAAAAGTAAATTTCTTAGAACTTGGAACATGTGTCATAAAGTAGATTTGTATATGATTTATTTATGGGAATTAAATTTTTTTTTTATTATTATTATTATTAGGAAATTGCCTCGTCACTGCTAAGGCTCAATATCTGTTATTATTCTACAGGTCCTTGGAATGTTACCAGTTCAGATGTTGTCAGGTTACCCACACAATGTTGAGGAGTGGGAGCCTAACCCCTGGAACGCAGGGACCCGGCCCGGGCGTCTCATTGTCGGTCCGAAGTGGAGGCAGTGTGTGTGCAACACAGTAGTACGTGAGTAGTATGTTTGATCACACTCTCGAACCGCCCACAGCTGCTCACTGGCAAGAGAGGAGGGTGAGTGTGATCCGAGACTGGCCCGTCCACAACTCCCCGTCCCTTCTGGGGACCCAGAGATTGAGAAAGACTGCTCTTTTAAAAAAGAAACAAAAGATTCTCCGCCCGGCCCTCCTCTGGGGGAGGGAGTGGTGCGTTCACCATTTCCCGAAGAGCAGCTCCCTCCATCGCTGGGTCGCCCGTCTCAGGGCCTCTTGCTCTTCCGATTGCCACCAGGTTTGGCGGGGGCCTGGACGGGCGGGGCGGCTGCCCTGCGACCAGCTCCATGGCGCTGCTTTGCTTTAAAAAGACTCGTCTTTAAAAAATGATCTTTTATGAATGCTCTTTTAGAGTTTGCTCTTTTAATGTGCTGAAGCGACACAGGGGAGATGGCTGCCTGCAACACAAACAGGGGATAGTGCAGCCTGATGTGTGCAACCCACTCGACACGGGAAAAAACCACCGCCGCTGAAGCGCCGATCCGCCAACATGAGAGCTTCTAAAGAGCACGCCGAACTCGTTGAGTTTTCTCAGAAGCATATGTCAGGAGCAGAACGATATGACCACTCGGCTCCGAAGTGAAAAGCTGAGTATGCGTTGCACCCGCTGCCCTATTATACTCACGCTGTGATCAGTGGCAGCTGGATGCAATCATCGCATGCTAATGTGCATTGGCTCGTTTAGTTTACACTCGAAGTGGATTGGTCTCTCTAAGCGAGATCCCAATTCATCAGTCACTGACGTGACATCGAGAGTGACTGACTGAAAGGGATCTTTGCTGTCTGTAAGTTTGCCATCGGGCTGCTGCGAGCCCTCTGCCCTGTTTCGTCTCCACCACGTTTGGCTCTTCTGATGGGCCTAAATCTAAATCTTTTCACACCAGGAGGATATAAGTATCTGTCCAGACCTTGACTTCATGGTAAAGGGGGTGGTCTCGCTGTCATCTATCGTGATAACCTCCGACTCACGCAACTTGATTTTGCACATGCACATTATTATTCCTTAGCTTGGGTTGAACAAATAATTTTTTGCTTGGTTGGAACAGCAGCTACGCTAATTATGTCTCTATTTGTTTCTCTGTTTCTGCAACGGGATGGGAATTACACACGCTTCAGTCTGGATCCTGCCCTTACAAAGACCTGAGATGACCGAACACCGGAGAAGAGATGATGCAAACCCCTCAGAGGACCTCAGATGATGCCAACCCTGAAACAACATAAACTACCAAATTTTGCTACAAGTTTGATTGCAACATATAATCATTGTTGTTAATTGTGTTCATCGTCTGTTTACATCATTAACTGAATTTTACCATACATTTCTGCCATATTACATTTACATTTAGTAATTTAGCAGACGCTTTTATCCAAAGCGACTTACAAATGAGGACAATAAAAGCAGTCAAAACTAACAAAAGAGCAACAATATATAAGTGCAAATGACAAGTCTCGGTTAGCCTAACGCAGTACATGTAGCAAGGTGTATATATATATAGATATAGATATAGATATTATACACACACATATACACACATACACACACACACACACACAAAGAAAAACAATATCGAATAGAAAAAATAGAAAGCTAGTGTTTTTTGTTTTGTTGTTTTGCCATATGTACATCAATTTGACATAGTCACCACTGACAAACTACTACTAAATATATTATTAAATATTTAGGTGAAATCTTCGATTCCTCTCTCTCCTTTCAGGCTTATATTAACTCTATCACCAAATCAGCATTCTTTCATTCGCATTGCCCAGCTCCATCCCTTCATCAGTGTTAAAGACACTGAAACTGTTATCCATGCATTTGTTACATCACACCGTGATTACTGTAATGGCCTCTTCATTGGTTTACATGCCAGCTTCATTTCCAGATTACTCAAAACTCTGCAGCTAGAATACTTGCCCACACCAAGCGTTCTGCTCACATCACCCCAATTTTGTATGATCTCCACTGGCTTCCAGTAGCATATCGTATTAAATTCAAAATTCTCCTGCTCACTTTCAAATCATTGCATGGCTTGGCTCCCCCATATCTTTGTAACCTGCTTCTCCCCTACACTCTGACTCGTTCACTACAATCTTCGGACTCTGGCCTTCTCGTTATCCCTCGGCATTGCCACTACAATCTTCGGACTCTGGCCTCCTCGTTATCCCTCGGCATTGCCTCTCTTCAATGGGGGGCAGATCATTCAGTGTTGTTGCACCAAAACTCTGGAATTCTCTCCCCCGCTCACTCTGTTGTGTTAATAATATTTATGAATTTAAATCATTACTTAAAACTGACTTATTTTCTGAATCCTTAAAGGGTTAGTTCACCCAAAAATGAAAATTAGGCTGTG
>NW_015662580.1:189584-198547 GCF_001515625.1 Sinocyclocheilus rhinocerous | reverse complement strand
CTCAAAGATGGAGTTCCTCCACAAAGAACAATGTCACAAAGTTTTGTTCTTGTATGTCTTTTTGCTTTAAATTAGATCATTGTGCTTATGAGTTTTATATAATGTTTATATAATGTTCAGTTGTCATTACTGATCATCAAACAGTAAAATAAAATGAAAAACTTCACTCTCTGCTCTTGTATGAATGACTTTAGTAGCTTTAATGTGCATTAAAGGTTATTTACATTTGGTTCATTTATTCTGTTTCTTTTGTAGGCTATTATTTACCTGAATACTGTTAGACCTTAATTGGCCTGTTTTTTTGTTGTTGTTTTTTTACTAATAGTAATTTTTTCAAACATGCTGTTTATTTGCTAAAGACTTTTATATTTCAGAAATTAAAATCACTGAGTTTTTTAGTAAAAAAAAAAACAAAGTACCAGATAAATAAGCGGTATTGTAAGAGTAGTAACACCATTAAATAGTACCCATCCCTACTTGTAAGTCAGTAGGAGAGTGATCCATGACTCGAGAACGTCCACTATGGTTTCGGACACCACTAAAAATGGCTGTTCCCTCAAATAGTGACCTATTTAAGGGTATAGGGGGCGATTTCGGACACAGCCTCAGTCTTCTGAGATGAGGCAAGCAGTTCGCGGTATTTCACATATTTACACAAGCATCAAACACATTTTACACAGTTACTTCTAGAGATTGCAATGATAAAAGACATGGTGAAAAATGACTGAATAAATAATACTGGAAGTAGGTTAAGATGAATTGTAAAAGTGTGCCCCCTAAAAGCACAAGTGGCCCCTGCCTGGTCCCCCAATTACTGTGGTCTAGAACCGCCACTGATTATGAAAAAGATTCACTGAATTTGGAGTAACACAATCTGAGTTACAAACAAAATGGTAAAGAACTTTGACATAACTGGCAAAAGCTGTACTTTTTCCTGTTTAATTTAATTCACTTTAGCGTTTCATAATATAATTTGCATATAAACACCTATTCAGTTTTGGGTTTTACACTAGAAGTCAAGATCTGATCAGACACGATAAAGTTTTACTAAAATGCAGAATTAAAAATATCGGTGGTAATTGTGTATTCTCTACTAAAAGCGGGTAAAAATTACCAGAAAACAATGGAATGATTAATAAAAGGTATCGTGTAGTGTTAAAATATGAACGATTGTGTCATGTGACTGACGGACGGAACCATGGTGAAGTGTCGCCGTTCGCAGGGGGAGAGATTTAACTGTCGCAATGAAGTACGCGGAGGAGAGTTTCGAGGGCGTCTTTACAATGAAGAACTCCTCAAAACAGACAGATAAACTTTTTAAATAATTAGTGTGTATAATTAAGCGGTTGTAGCAATGAAAGTCTAACAGCACTGAATGTTTTAGCGATCTGGTTAAAGTGTAATGCCACCTGCTACATGTAGACTTTAATAGACTTTGCTTTAAGACAGTGACATTAGTATGTGAATTTAAAATGCATAATGTGCCCATATAACCTACAAACTGTGACTTAGTTTATCATTATAATTATTACGCAAACGAGGGTATGAAGTTGAATGTTCAGTGTGTTTTATAATGACAATGGAGCAGATTTGTATTCGCCTGGTCAAACTTGATATGCTGTCCACCATAAGAGCATTAAACCGCTTCCCTTCAGTGATCAGATGCTGTGGACAGAGACAGGCTCACCGCCGTGCATCCCTCTGTGCCTCTGCTCGGACTGATCTCATGAGGACAAACTCATCTTCCTCTCTGAAATCAAGAGGATCTGTCACTGCTGCTTCTTCATCTCTCTGTCTGAGATCAAGATCAGGACTTAACACCTGCATAACTGCATTCAGACCTCCAGCTGATCAGGTGCCGTTGATCATTCAGCCCATGCGTGAGTTTCACACCTCGGGCAGACTGAGAGCTTTACCTGCACCCTTGATATGGATGGTGCTGAAGCCTCTACAGAAGCTTATAGCCATCATACTGGGCAGGTGAGGTTTTCAAATTTTTTTTTCAGTCATCAGCCTGTGTCAAGAACAAATAAAACTGGTGAATAAGTGGAATGCCACAGTGAATGCACAATTTAATCAAAGTGCTCAAGAGAGTGGTTTGAGTCTTACCTCTCAGATAGGTCCTTCAATGTATCTTGGAGAGGTGAGGTGTCCAAGTCGCAACATCTAGCTACTGGGGTGCCTCAGGGCTCAGTACTTGGACCACTTCTCTTCTCTGTCTACATGGCATCACTAGGTTCTGTCATTCAGAAACATGGCTTTTCATATCACTGCTATGCTGATGACACTCAACTCTACCTCTCATTCCATCCTGATGATCCGACGATAGCTGCTCGCATCTCAGCATGTCTAACAGACATTTCTTGTTGGATGACAGACCATCACCTTCAACTCAACCTGGCCAAGACAAAACTACTTGTGGTTTTGTGTGAGTGAGTGAGTGAGTGAGTGAGTGAGTGAGTGAGTGTGTGTGAAGGTGTATATATATATATTTATATACACCTTGCTACGTGTACTGCGTTAGGCTAACCGAGACTTGTCATTTGCACTTATATATTGTTGCTCTTTTGTTAGTTTTGACTGCTTTTACTGTCCTCATTTGTAAGTTGCTTTGGATAAAAGCGTCTGCTAAATGACTAAATGTAAATGTAAATATTAAGAGTGTGCAGCTCTATTTTGGGCAGCCGGTGTTTATACAAAATGGTGAATAGGATGGCCAATATTTTAAATCTATACAACTTTTTAACATAAAATTAATCAGATAACTACATCTAAATAGGCCTATATTCTTTGTAGATACATATTTAGTCAGAATGTTATTATTTATGTTATGGCCAGTGATGGATATAGTGGCCAATATTTTAAATCAATACCCTTTTTTTCCCCTACCCCTAATTATTAGCTGATTTCTTAAAAAAAAAAAAAAATGGGAACAATAGTGAACGTGTACATTTGAGGCATTTATAGTCCAGAACAGTTTACAAAAATGTTTTATCTTCACATAACCTGCAGGAAGTCCACCAAATGTTCTGCAGGTTATGTGAAAAGCAGAAATCTACCAAAATCCTTGGCTTATACTGTCTCCATGTACTTGGTTAGTTAATGGGGTGCATATGGCAGGTCATGGCACCAAAGTTCTTGGTTTTCTTTGAAGGGGAGTTAAGGTTTAATGATAAAATTCAGATTTTATGTGTATCTCTCTCTTTGTCTCTAGGAGCATCAGAAAATGGTGGTTGGCCCTGCCGCCCAATAAAAAGCAGCTGTTTCGTGAATGGACGTGGCGTCGACGTTGGCACTTTGTGGGAGCAGGGGCAGGACTGCTGTTCTTCGTCTCCCTCTTTTTACTCACTCACCTGGATGAATCTCCAGTTACAGGCAGGACCCGACTGCTGGTGTTCAGCAGGGAGAACTTCATGGAACTGGCTCAGGTCACTGCGGAAGCGGTACGACCTCAGTCGTGCAGTTGGTCATGTCCACACAACTTGTTTAGTCGGTTTACAGTTATTTTTTTGGTTGCAACCAGTTGCAAATAGTTGTATGCCAGTGCCTGGAGCTGGTCCAAAATGATTAGTCTGAATTAAATTTTCCTGTGCTATGGGATATTATGAAAATTAAATGTGGCGTTTCATTTAATTTCAAATCATTTAATAATTTAATTTCATTTAATATCATGGACTGTTGCTCCTCTTTCTCCTTCATTCTCTCTCTCAGTATATGGAGGAGTTTAAGGATTCTCTGATCGCTCCATCGGATCCCAGGCATCAGGTGGTGGAGCAAGCGGTTCGGATTCTGGCCGAGAGAAACCAGGACATTGCTGAGATTTCCTCTGTCCCCTGGACGGTCCATGTGGTGGACGGCCCCACAATCAATGCGTTTGTTTTGCCTGTGAGTCTTTCTCTAATAATAATCCAAATCTATTGATTTTTTTAGTTATTTAAATTTTTTGTTTTGCCAATTTTGAGAAGCAACTCTAACTGCAAAGAAATCGTCAGTCTTAGAGTTTGCGTGTATTTAGAAGACTTGCTTCTTCATTATCCAACATATTGTATGTTGAGCATTATATACATACACAAAAAAAGAGAAAAATACACAATATGAAGTACTTGTACAGCATTTTGAGGAAAAGTAACACTATATTTACTCAATATACTACTGTTCAAATGTTTAGGGTCAGTAAGTTTTTTTTTTCAAAGAAATACATATTTATTTAGCAATGAAGAAATAAATTTAATTGAAATTAAACTGATGTGACTGTAAATACTTTTCTTATGTTACAAAAAAATTATTCTTTAAAAATCACAATTTCCATAAAAATATTAAGCAATACAACTATTTATGACATTGATAATAAGAAGAAATACCAGCATATTATTATGATTTCTGAAAGATCGTGTGACACTAAAGACTGTAGTAATGGCTGCTGAAAATTCAGCTTTGCCAACACAGAAATAAATTACATTTTAAAATATATTAATATAGAAAATAGCTATTTCTATTTACTAGTAATTACTAATTGTAATAATATTTTACAATATTACTGTTTTTCCTCTCTCTGATCAAATAAATTCAGCCTTTGTGAGCATAATACTTGAACAGTAGTATGTATATGTCCTTATTTCACTGTAGTATGTATATGTATTATGTATATGTCCTTATTTCATCAAAGTCTTTGTAAAAGACGGGAGGTTTCTTCATTACGGCGACACACCACCAAAGTGCAAAAGGGAGGGATTTTTTTCTATGACATTCAGCCACAGCTGTCACTGTTCTAGACTGTTTGATCTGTCTCTGGATATATAGTGCAATCAGCATCAGTCACGTTCTGTGGCGGGAGGGCGAGCACCAATGTGCTTTCGTCATCATGCGTAACCTTAACTTCTGCAGCGATTGTTGGGAACAAACATCCCTCTCTTAATAAGAAATATGAAGTCAGGACTAGTCTGTATGGGCTGAATAAAGCAAACCAGTATCTCACCAGTAAAGTTTAGATGGATGACGATTGTAATGGAGGTAAAGACGATTACAGTGACATACAGCAATCGTACACAATTAGACACACGACCCATCCTTGCTGAATAAAAGGTTTAATTTATAAAAAAAAAAAAAGAAAGAATACAAATTTACTGACCCCAAACTTTTGAACTGTAAAGTATATTGTTAGAAAAGATTTATATTTTAAATAAATGCTCTTCTTTTTAACTTTTTATTCATCAAAGATTCCTGAAAAAAGTATCACAGGTTCCAAACAATATTAAGCTGCACAACAGTTTCCAGCACTTTCTGAAGGATCATGTGAGACTGAAGACTGGAGTAATGATGCTGAAAATTCAGCTTTGCATATATATATCTGTCATCATTTACTCACCCTCATGTCGTTTCAAACCTGTATGACTTACTTTCTTTTGTGGAACATAAAAGAAGATATTTTGAAGACTCTTGGGAACCAAGCTGTTTTGGTTACCAGTGACTTTCTTTGTATGAACAAAAAATACTGAGATGTTTTTCAAATGATCATCTTTTATGTTCCATAGTTTATGTTAGGCCGTTTTAGCCTAAACGTTTAAGTGTAATACATTTTATGTTGAATCAAATAAAATATTTATTTCTAAACTATATTTACTCAATATACTACTGTTCAAATGTTTAGGGTCAGTAAGTTTTTTTTTTCAAAGAAATACATATTTATTTAGCAATGAAGAAATAAATTTAATTGAAATTAAACTGATGTGACTGTAAATACTTTTCTTATGTTACAAAAAAATTATTCTTTAAAAATCACAATTTCCATAAAAATATTAAGCAATACAACTATTTATGACATTGATAATAAGAAGAAATACCAGCATATTATTATGATTTCTGAAAGATCGTGTGACACTAAAGACTGTAGTAATGGCTGCTGAAAATTCAGCTTTGCCAACACAGAAATAAATTACATTTTAAAATATATTAATATAGAAAATAGCTATTTCTATTTACTAGTAATTACTAATTGTAATAATATTTTACAATATTACTGTTTTTCCTCTCTCTGATCAAATAAATTCAGCCTTTGTGAGCATAATACTTGAACAGTAGTATGTATATGTCCTTATTTCACTGTAGTATGTATATGTATTATGTATATGTCCTTATTTCATCAAAGTCTTTGTAAAAGACGGGAGGTTTCTTCATTACGGCGACACACCACCAAAGTGCAAAAGGGAGGGATTTTTTTCTATGACATTCAGCCACAGCTGTCACTGTTCTAGACTGTTTGATCTGTCTCTGGATATATAGTGCAATCAGCATCAGTCACGTTCTGTGGCGGGAGGGCGAGCACCAATGTGCTTTCGTCATCATGCGTAACCTTAACTTCTGCAGCGATTGTTGGGAACAAACATCCCTCTCTTAATAAGAAATATGAAGTCAGGACTAGTCTGTATGGGCTGAATAAAGCAAACCAGTATCTCACCAGTAAAGTTTAGATGGATGACGATTGTAATGGAGGTAAAGACGATTACAGTGACATACAGCAATCGTACACAATTAGACACACGAGTCCATAATTAATGTGCAAACAAACAGGCCGTGTATGTGCATATATATATATATATATGGTTACCAGTGACTTTCTTTGTATGAACAAAAAATACTGAGATGTTTTTCAAATGATCATCTTTTATGTTCCATAGTTTATGTTAGGCCGTTTTAGCCTAAACGTTTAAGTGTAATACATTTTATGTTGAATCAAATAAAATATTTATTTCTAAAGCTACTTTTTGTAATGTCTACTTGATACTTTTCTCATTTAACACAATAATGGCTTAAAATTATTTTTTGTGGGTATTTTTTCACAGCCAAATTTAATTTACAATTAATTAGAACAATTACTCGCTACATCATGTTATTGATTAGATTAAAAAAAATTAATTGACTGACAGTCCTAATAAAAATATATAGATACTCTGTAATCGAACCCTCATTCTTGAATTTCCTGTTTGTGAAATTACCCAGACAGTTTTGCACAATGTTTTTATTAGCTACGTGTACAAACATTTCTTCATACAGTTTAGTACTCTCGTAAAGAGAGAGAAGTGTTCTTAATTCACTGCAGATGATTAAAGAAAATCTTGAGACTGATTACTAGAGGAGAAAATTATTCTGATTTCACAGCTGGAATGATTGTGTGTGTGTGTGTGTCAGAATGGAAATGTCTTCATCTTCACAGGAATGCTGGAGGCTGTAGCAGACATCCATCAGCTGGTATTTATACTGGGACATGAGATGGCTCACGCTCTGATTGGTCATGCAGTAAGTCCCGCCCACACTGTCAAACTGCTGCACAGAAACGCCCGAATGGACATTATTTTTGTCATTTTATCAGAATCTATTTTAACCCAATAATGAATTATGCTAAAAGTAAAGTATCCAAGAGCGTAGTATTAATTTCTCTAAGTAATCTCTCCCTTAGGGTAATTTTGATTTAAATGTAAATGTATATGAGTATTACATGGTCTGCTATCTGCACCCATTGTCAGGGTCCTCACACTGCCTCTGGCCTTTATAGTTTGGATCAAACTAAATTTGTACTTCCTTTGCTGTGTCTCTCAACTTTTTTCTGGAAGTAAAAGACCCTTCATTAGATTCAAGTGCTCGCTTTATCTCTCTTTTGCGTGTGTCATGTTTTACTTTCATCTCTTCTCTTGGTTTAAATGAAGAGAAGGAGGCGTCCTGTCTCAGAGGCACTAAGCGCTGTTAAGGGTTGGGTTTAAAGAGATGTTTTAGTTTCAGAGCTGTTGCATCACCGCGTGCTTGTGGGTCTGGTTAGAGTGAAGAAGCTTAACACTGATATCAGGACTAATATGACGTGGTTGTGAAAAACTAAATTGATTTAGTACATTTTTCTGTGACACTAAAAAGTCCCTTTAAAGCCAAGAAACACGCTGTTAGACTCACGAGTGCTTCCTTTGTTATTTCAAACCGCAACAAGCTAGCAGATGCTGGAACAGATTTCAAACCTGCATGCACACTGTCTCAGTGATTGTTTTATTCTGATAGCTACAAGCAAGATGAAAAACTAATTGACACACATTATTTATTTGATTTGTTTATTCATATGCAGCCTATTAGAATGATTTGTGAAGCATCACGTGACACTAAAGACTGGAGTAATGGATGCTGAAAAATCAGCTTTGTCATCACAGAAAATGTGGTACGTTTTAAAACATTCAAATATAAAATGTAAATTGTAATAATTCTTCACAATATTACTGATCAAGTAAATGCAGCCTTGGTGAGCATAAGGGACATTCAACAACATAAAATCTTATTAATGGTGGTATATATGTGAAACACAAAATGTCCAAGCAGCTCTTTTCCACACTGAAGTAGGTGAAATATGGCTGTGTCACATATATTTTGTTTGCTATATTTTATGAGCTATTTAAGTCTTTTGAATGCAATAGCTTTGTGTAAGGACCAAACCAAAATTTTAGTTGATAGACACTGAAAATCATATGTAAAAGCATAGATATTTGGTAAACATCTCCCATAATATGGAGGACCAAACCTGCAGGAATGAAAAATAAATAAATGTTATTATTTATCATTTATTTATTTTTAATTTCTGCAGGTTTGGTCCTCTATACTATTATACTATGTTAAAATGATTTTTAAAAAATGTGAAAATAAAACAAAACCATCCATTTTAATGCAAATAAGCTATTGTAATAGGTTAAATGATTATATAAAATATAACAGAATGATTCCCGTTACTGTATACACAGTATACACCACAAGACCTCATTACACTTATCACAAGAATCTCAGAATGCTCCTTCAACACCATCATATACAACTGTATGACTATGAAGCTGGCATAATTACCCAACAAATCTGCTTTGCGGCATATACCCGGCCACTCATGGACATGTTTTGGCATATCTGTTGCCCTTCTTTCAATACAGTGTGTATCGTGATTA
>NW_015662580.1:178057-180189 GCF_001515625.1 Sinocyclocheilus rhinocerous | reverse complement strand
CTCACCCTCATCACCCTCATGTCGTTTCAAACCTGTATGACTTACTTTCTTTTGTGGAACATAAAAGAAGAGACTCTTGGGATGTTGAATCAAATAAAATATTTATTTCTAAAGCTACTTTTTGTAATGTCTACTTGATACTTTTCTCATTTAACACAATAATGGCTTAAAATTATTTTTTGTGGGTATTTTTTCACAGCCAAATTTAATTTACAATTAATTAGAACAATTACTCGCTACATCATGTTATTGATTAGATTAAAAAAAATTAATTGACTGACAGTCCTAATAAAAATATATAGATACTCTGTAATCGAACCCTCATTCTTGAATTTCCTGTTTGTGAAATTACCCAGACAGTTTTGCACAATGTTTTTATTAGCTACGTGTACAAACATTTCTTCATACAGTTTAGTACTCTCGTAAAGAGAGAGAAGTGTTCTTAATTCACTGCAGATGATTAAAGAAAATCTTGAGACTGATTACTAGAGGAGAAAATTATTCTGATTTCACAGCTGGAATGATTGTGTGTGTGTGTGTGTCAGAATGGAAATGTCTTCATCTTCACAGGAATGCTGGAGGCTGTAGCAGACATCCATCAGCTGGTATTTATACTGGGACATGAGATGGCTCACGCTCTGATTGGTCATGCAGTAAGTCCCGCCCACACTGTCAAACTGCTGCACAGAAACGCCCGAATGGACATTATTTTTGTCATTTTATCAGAATCTATTTTAACCCAATAATGAATTATGCTAAAAGTAAAGTATCCAAGAGCGTAGTATTAATTTCTCTAAGTAATCTCTCCCTTAGGGTAATTTTGATTTAAATGTAAATGTATATGAGTATTACATGGTCTGCTATCTGCACCCATTGTCAGGGTCCTCACACTGCCTCTGGCCTTTATAGTTTGGATCAAACTAAATTTGTACTTCCTTTGCTGTGTCTCTCAACTTTTTTCTGGAAGTAAAAGACCCTTCATTAGATTCAAGTGCTCACTTTATCTCTCTTTTGCATGTGTCATGTTTTACTTTAATCAAAGTCGTGGCCTAATGGTTAGAGAGTCGGACTCGTAACCCAAAGGTTGCGGGTTCGAGTCTCGTACTGGCAGGGATTGTAGGTGGGGGGAGTGAATGTACAGCGCTCTCTCCCACCTTCAATACCACGACTGAGGTGCCCTTGAGCAAGGCACCGAACCCCCAACTGCTCCCCGGGCGCCGCAGCATAAATGGCTGCCCACTGCTCCGGGTGTGTGTTCACGGTGTGTGTGTTCACTGCTGTGTGTGTGCACTAAGGATGGGTTAAATGCAGAGCACTAATTCCTAGTATGGGTAACCATACTTGGCCACATGTCATGTCACTCTTCTCTTGGTTTAAATGAAGAGAAGGAGGCGTCCTCTCTCAGAGGCACTAAGTGCTGTTAAGGGTTCGGTTTAAAGAGTTGTTTTAGTTTCAGAGCTGTTGCATCACTGCATGCTTGTGGCTCTGGTTAGGGTGAAGGAGCTTAACACTGATATCAGGACTAATATGACGTGGTTGTGAAAAAATAAAATGATTTAGTACATTTTTCTGTGACATTAAAAAGTCCCTTTAAAGCCAAGCAACATGCTGTTAGGCTCATGAGTTTTTCCTTTATTTCAAAGCTGCAACAAGCTAGTAGCAGATGCTGGAACAGATTTCAAACCTTTTTAAGTTGGCTTGAGAAAGCCATTTAATTTGCAGCCATGCAAGCCATGATTTACAGTTCAGATACAGGTTTTCACAAAAACAAAAATCTTATACAACAGCATTTCAGCCTTTAGACCATTTTTATGAAAAGGGATAAATCAAGCATATAAATTGTCAATTTAAAACGTATAAATATTACTGTCTTAATTGTTTAGATTTTTAGAAGGCACATTAACTTCTTTCTCATTTACAAATCTGTGTTTGCTGCGTAAAAACATGAGTTGATATTTTGCATTGATCTGACCATAATCACAAAGAAAGGCTTATTGGAAATGCAAATTCATTCTCTGCCATGAGGTGGCGCTTTAGGAGCGCTGAAATATTGCGGTTTCCCTGGTAACGGCTGTACACAAAGCACTTCTGCGCTCATAAACGCTGCTTTATCAGGAATTATAGGTAAAATG
>NW_015662580.1:163201-177018 GCF_001515625.1 Sinocyclocheilus rhinocerous | reverse complement strand
TTTATCAGGAATTATAGGTAAAATGAAATTAAAATGCCAACGACACGTTTCTGAGGACAGTCGGTTGCCTTCAGATACATTCAAATAAAGACATCCGCGCTGCGTTTTAACTTGAAACATGCAGCGCTCATATTTATTCAATGACATCATTGCCTTTTGAAGTTTAATCCAGCCTTATCGCGACTTGTCTTTCCGTCCCCAACTGAAAGACCTCTTGAAATTATAATTAAAGGGGTTATATGATGTTGTTAAAAAGAACATTATTTTGTGTATTTGAGTGCTACTAACAGGACCAACAGCCACATAACCTGTACATGCAGCAGAGTTTCAGGAGTGACTGAAAAAGAATGGATGAGATGGAGGAAATCTTTTGACTTCTTGGCTCCTTGTGGTTTCTCGGTTTGGCCGATTTGAGCATCAATAAACAACGCAAAACACAGGCATTTTGAGTTTCTGCTAGTGATTTCTATGGAGAAAAATCGCTTCCTGCCCTCCAACTGCATTTCGCACGTCATCAGAATCACGTGATTGCAAACAACCTATTTAAGGTTCCACTCATAAGCAAGCACACATATTTCTTATCTATCTAGCTATCTAAATCATGCTAGTAACATGCTAGCAACTTGATAATCATGCTAGCAACATGCTAATCATGCTAGAAACATACTAGCGACATGCTAATCATGTTAAAAAACATGCTAGTAACATCTAATTGTGCTAGTAACATGTTAATCATGCTAGAATCATGCTAGCAACTTGATAATCATGCTATTAACATGCTAATCATGATAGAAACATGCTAGTAACATGCTAAGCATGCTAGAATCATGCTAGCAACATGCTAGTAACTTGATAATCATGCTAGTAACATGCTAATCATGATAGAAACATGTTAGTAACATGTTAATCATGCTAGCAAACATGCTAATCATGCTAACAACATGCTAATCATGCTAGAATCATGCTAGTAACTTGCTAACCATGGTAGTAACATGCTAGTAACTTGCTAATCATGTTAACAACATGCTAGTAACATGCTAATCATGCTAGAAACATGGTTAAATCATGCTAGTATCATGCTAAATCATGATAGCATCATGTTAGCATTATGGCCAATCTTGCTAGCAACATGGCTAAACCATGATAAATCTTGCTAGCATCAGGTAGGTAGTCTTAGGTAGGTAGTTTCTAGGTAGTCTTAGCCAATTTGATCTGGTCACACTTTATTTTAACTGGTTTTTAGCTGGTTTTAGGTTGTTTTAGCTGGTCTTAGCTGTTTTTGGTAAACAATATATCTATCTATATACCTGTAAATTAAAAAAAAACTTTTCGAACTTAAAGCTTTTACAACTATTTACAGCTTTTAAAACTTTTTCGAACTTTCAGGCTAGGTTTTCTCAAGCCAACTTCAAAGTTCGTCTGCGAACTTTACTCATCTAGTTTATTTTATTCTGGTAGCTACAGGAAAAATGAAAAACAATATTATATTTGACACACATTATTTATTTATTTATTTATTTTACATATTCAGCCTATTAGACTGATTTGTGAAGGATCATGTGACACTAAAGTCTGGAGTAATGGCTGCTGAAAATTCAGCTTGGTCATCACAGAAAATTAGGTACATTTTAAAATATATTAAAATTTAAATTGAAAAAATATTTCTCAATTTTACTGTTTTACTGTATTTTTGATCAACAGCCTTGATGAGCATAAGCATAAATTATTATTACCTTATTAATGGTAATGCATATGTGAAACACAAAAGGAGATTTTGTGTGTCCTTTTGGTTTCGCAAAATGTCCAAGCAGCTCTTTTCCACACTGAAGTAGACAGTGAACCGTGGCTGTCAAAAAAAAATTACTTCAAAGTGTCACTTATGATTTGTTTGCTATATTTTTTTAGCTATTTAAGTCTTTTGAATGCGATAGCTTTGTTTAAGGACCAAACCAAAATTTTAGTTGATAGACAGCAGTAATGAAAAATAAATAAATGTTATTATTTCTCATATTTATGTATTTATTTTTAATTTCTGCAGGTTTGGTATATTATTATGTAAAAAAAATAAATAAAAAAAATGTGTTTGAGGGTAAAAAAAACAAACAAACAAAAAAACATAAATTTTTATGCAAATAAGCTATTGTAATAGGTTAAATGATTATATAAAATATAACAGAATGATTCCCGTTACTGTATACACAGTATACACCACAAGACCTCATTACACTTATCACAAGAATCTCAGAATGCTCCTTCAACACCATCATATACAACTGTATGACTATGAAGCTGGCATAATTACCCAACAAATCTGCTTTGCGGCATATACCCGGCCACTCATGGACATGTTTTGGCATATCTGTTGCCCTTCTTTCAATACAGTGTGTATCGTGATTAAAATTCAGTGTGATTCATCATGTCTATCTTTGTTAAATTGCTTGTTTGTTTTTCTGCATTGTTCCTAATTGGGCATGCTGTCAAAGAATGGGCTGCTAAGAGTGAAAAAAAGGTTCTTAACACAGAATTACAAACAAATTAGCATAGTAGATAAATGATGAAATCAACAAAAACAGAAGCCCATAATGAATTTCTCTCTCTTTCTCAGGCAGAGCAGGCCAGTTTGTCTCACGTGGTGGAGCTGTTGTCTCTCATCCTGTTAACGGCGATCTGGGCGATCTGTCCTCGGGACAGTTTAGCAGTGCTGGGCCAGTGGATACAGGGCAAACTAGTGCAGGTGACGGCTGACCTTATGATCTTTCTCTTTCTCTTTTTTCAATTGATTCATAATCTGCCTTCTTTCAACATGTTTCCCTTTATCTTGCTAGTCTCGAACCAATGTAAATATAATATGTTTACATAAAATATATAAAAATATATAGTTTATTTAAAAATATTTTACGGGTTATATATTTTATGTAAATGCTTGCATATATTATAATTTAATAATATGACTTTTGTATATTTTGTGTGTGTATAGATAGATATACAGATAGACAGATAGATAGATAGACAGACAGACAGACAGATAGATAGATAGATAGATCTATGTGGAAATATTTTTTTCAGAATTCTTTAATAGAAATTTTAAAAGAGCAGCATTCATATGAAATCATATGAATTCATATTTTTTGTAACATTTTAAATGTCTTTACTGTCACTTTTGATCAATTTGATGCATCCTTGCTGAATAAAAGTAGGAATTTATTAAAACCGTTATTCTCTCTCTCTCTCTCTCTCTCTCTCTCTCTCTCTCTCTATATATATATATATATATATAGTTTGTTCAGAATTAAGTATAAGACATTTAAGGGACTGAGTTTAGGTTGGGTTTGTCCATTAATGATGCAAACACTCCTTAAATATTGATTCTAAAATCCCTAAAAGACCGTTTAAACGTTAATAATTATACTCCTCTGCTCGAGCTCAAAGAAACCTTCTCAAGTACTTTCTCGCCACCATTGTAAAACAACAACAATATCTCAGAGGAGATCTTATTTGGGTTTCTAAAGACTTCAATTTGAGGTTAGTTAAAATTCAGCTACATTTATTTGTTCTCTAAATGGATATTGAATTAGCATTTTCTGGATCACTGTACTGTGCGAAACAAAGGCCCACTTTCAATTTAATTGTACTTTGGTTTTTTTATGGTGTTTTTCTTCTAAGATACCGTGTACTCTCTTGCTCTCTTTTTAATGTGGATATTTTCATCCCTTTCTTTCCTTGTTTTTTTTATCATTTTTCCCCTGTTACATTTAAAATAAATTACATTTGAATGGTTGGGCTTTTTATCTCCTAGTCATTTTGT
Source organism: Sinocyclocheilus rhinocerous (assembly GCF_001515625.1). Lineage (NCBI taxonomy): Eukaryota > Metazoa > Chordata > Actinopteri > Cypriniformes > Cyprinidae > Sinocyclocheilus > Sinocyclocheilus rhinocerous. The sequence goes on along the minus strand of NW_015662580.1, from coordinate 173,213 downwards.
TCTCCAAATATGGTTCATTTTATTCTGTCCACCTTCCTCTGTTTACTCAATATAGCTTGTGTGTGCTCTGTCAGAATAGCTCATTTAACTGCATATTTTCTCTCTCATTTTCTCTGTCTGTGTTGTAGTTCTTATTTGACCGGCCCTTCAGTCGTAAGCTGGAGGCAGAGGCAGACCAGGTTGGCCTGCAGCTGGCTGCTAAGGTACTGCAGATATTATTATTATTATTATTATTATTATTATTATTATTATCAAGGTTCAATTCCAAGGGAGCACATATTGAATGTCCACCTAAAATGCACTATAAGACAAGTTCCACAGTGTAAGCAGCTCATATGTTTCAGAATTTACAATCCATGGATAAGCAGCGTATTGCTGCGTCGCAGAAGCATAGCTGCAAGTAGACGTTCGGCGTTGAGCATGTTTCACACTCCATAACTGAATTATCAACCTTAACCATTTTCTGAAAAACATCTGTCAGGCTTGATAAAAATTCCACAAACTTGACACAAACAGCATTTTCTGATCAGGAAATCAGACTAAATGAAGATGATTTAAGCTGTTTATAGCTCAGTGTCATTTTAGTATTGTTTATATTCTGTTAAGTATTAGTTTTAACTGGTGTTTATTAATGTTTTGAATTTTATTTCAGCATTATTTGAATTACTGAAAACTATTTTTAATAGTTTTAGTTTCAGTTAACAAATAACTGTTATAGCTAGGGTTTGGGATTTAGGTTTTGTTTCATGTAGATTATGTAAATTAATTAGCATTTGGATGTAAATGTGATATAATACATGAATAAATATACTCTAACCAATCACTGCTGATTTTTTTTTTTTCAGGGATGCTAAACATTTCATTACACATTTCACCTCTATGTCACTCTAAATAAAAGCTGTATAACTAATAATTAGTAACTTCTTATTACTAGGATAAATTAAAACTGTGAAAAACGGGATCCTACATGACCTCTAGATGGCACTGTTTCTTTACAAACTGCTTGACGGAAGCATGTCTCCTGATCCCATGCTTGGCATCATTATGGAGAAACCATCAATTTCCTTCTATCTCTTATAGTAGTAATAACCGACCGCCTGCTGCTCGTAAATGGGCCCAGATCTGGCCTGCCACAGCCGGCTCGGTGAAGGACACTGGCACGTTGCTGCGGTAACGATGCGAGGCTTGCTAGACTAGTCATGAGTCATGCTTTCCATGATCCAGCCTGCTCTCAGCTCCAGCTAATGACGTTGTCCAGAGCTTCGAGCTCTCATGGGTGTGTGTGTGTGTGTGTGTGTGTGTGTGTGTTTGTCATCTCCCTGTTTGCTTCCTTTGATGGTGACGGAGCTTTATCATGCCTGAAAACCATCTCTGTATGTGTATTTATTGAGATTGGTGTGTGTTTCTGTCAGGCGTGTGCTGACGTGAGGGCGGGCCCAGTGTTTTGGCAGCAGATGGAGATCTATGATCAGTTGAGAGGCGAACCCACCATCCCCGAGTGGCTGTCCACACACCCTTCCCACCAAAACCGTGTCAGACAGTTGGACCGCCTCGTCCCTGAGGTAAAGCACACGAAAGCAAATACATGCATCATTAGACATCATTAGACAATGTTACATGAGTGAAATCTTTCCACACAAACGCAAACTGTAACATGTACAGTGGTGTATAGCAGCATTAAATTTATGGCTGAGATGGTAACAACCTTTTCAAATGGTTAAGGAATTGATCTAAAAGAAAGAACCATCAAAGCCATGGCCTAGCATAGTTGTTTTGAACCATTCTAAGCTCTGGTGCCAATGCATCATTTCTAGTCCCATTTTTTTTCTGTCCTTCCTTGTAATTTTCATTTTTCTTTAAAAAAAAGTGGCAAACATATGGACTGTGGAGGACTAAAAGAATTGCTTAAAAATAAAATGAAATGATCAATAATCATGAAATAAAAAAAAATTAAATGTAAATACATTTTCAAATAGTTTATTTTAAATATTCAATATTAAAGATTATTTGATTGATATTTAAAATCTAGTTAAATTTAACAGTAAATTGATAAATATTTTTAAGTGCATAATTTCAGTTGAATTTTATAAAGCATATACAGATTACTTTTCTTTATCCATTTGCCACTTGCCCTTCTTTATCCTTTTGCCAATCGATAAAATGTCATTGGACAGTTCACACATGGAAGTTCGTTGGTTGCTCCCACATCTCAACTATCCAGTGGCATTTTACACAACCAACCAATTGCTAAGAAAAACAGTTGGCAAATGGATTTAGAAAATTTTATTTAAAATTGCATTTAAAATTGACTTACTAATGTACTGTTATTGTTAATATATTTAACTTATATTTTAAACAAATTAATGAAATAAAAAAAAAAAAAAAGTATATTTGGCAATTCAGAACGTTTCCATTTCCTTTCATAAAATAGCAACATTCTTGATGGGAGTCATCCTAATTTGAAAAGTAACTTATATTTTAAACAAATTCATGAAAAAAAAAAAAAAAAAAGTATACTTTTAGAAAAAGTATATTTGGCAATTCAGAACGTTGGAAATGAACAGATAAATGCTCTTCTGCTGGAGTGGAGAACCAAACGCAAGACCCATGAAAAGGCCTGGAGGATCCATGAATCGCAGAGACGTCAGAAAACTCAACATGCAAATGGTGGAGTCCTTAGATCAGTACTTGCAACCACAGGAGAAAGCCTTCATAAGTGACTGAGGCTAAATAATTCACCATGTGAGCCGTTATGCAGCACCAAAATCTCATGCTTGATTCTGAACAAATGCCATTTCCTTTCATAAAATAGCAACATTCTTGATGGGAGTCATCCTAATTTGAAAAGTGGATTGAGAAAGTGTTTATAGTCCAGGTGTCACCTGCACTAGTTTGCTATCCACTTCCCCAACATAAATTATTTACAGTTTGGATATAAATATGAGCCACCCCTCCTGGAAATGAGATTTCATAATTATTTGTATGCATTAATTCTCAGTGGTGCACTCAAGATAATCATTTTACAAGTTAAGGCACTGTTGCCGGCCCAAAGTTTTTCATCTTTGTTTGCTGTAGCTAGGTAACTCAGGAGGAGAAGACTAGCTTCATTTGTTCCATTGGTTTTACTACTAGAACTTAACATAGACGGATCAGCACTTGTGTCTTGTGACATGGATGCATTGTGGAAAATGCAAAGAATGCGAGATCTTTCCATTCTCATATGAGAAAGAACAATTAACCCAAGACATTTATGGAAATAAATTGGCAATATTAATTACATTACCATTTGGAGTTGGTAAGATTTTCTTTCTTCTAAATAAATGCAGCCTTGCTCACCAAACCTGCATTTATTAGATCAAAAATACAGTAAAAACTTTTGTTAAAATATTGTTTTATATAACAATATAAATATTGTTATATTGTGAAAAAAAAATTATTCCTGTGATGCAAAGCTGAATTTTCAGCATCATTACTCCAGTCTTCAGTGTCACGTGATCCTTCAGAAATCATTCTAATATGCTGATTTGATGCTCAAGAAACATTTATTGTTATTATCAATGCTGAAAATAGATAATTAAATAAACATTTTTTTAATAGTATGCTTTGTGGAATAGAAAGTTTAAAATACAGCATTTATTTGAAATGGAAATCTTTTGTAACATTATAAAAGTCTTTACTGTCACTTTAGATCAATTTATTCTATTCTTGCTGAATAAAAGTAATAATTTTGGGTCAGATCTTACTGACCCAAAACATTTAAACGGAAGTATATTATTATTGCTAACATTTTTAGAATATGTATTATGTTTTTTATTGTTACAGTATAATAATTTAGTTATAATAGATCAAATCGAACAAATCGTGTTCTGGATAATAATTCTATAAAACAAACCGTATCTGTCATATAAAAGTGATGTTGGTACATGTTCCTGTGTTGGTGTGTGCTGGATGTGTGTAACTGTAATGTTTATGGAAGTATCTTGTGATGTTAGGCAGCAGATGGGAAATTATAAATCATTTTCACACTTTTAAGAGCCTTCAAAAAAAAAAAAAAAGATCAGGCACTGATAAACAACTACTATAGAATGATGAAATATTTGCAATTTGCAATATGTTACTTGCAAAAAAATTCCCTCAGAATTCACAGTTACAGCGTCAGCAGAGAAAGGCAGATGGTGTAGTTACTGCATCTACCAGCAGGGGCTAACAGATGATGCTAACCAGCCAACTCTTGACCGCTTGCTTTAAACAAAGAGCTCAGGTTAACATACTGTTTATAGAGTGGACTGTAGAGCAATACAGGAACATGCTCTCTCCCCGTCACACACCAGTGGCTCTACAAAATGGCTGTTTAATATATACGATGCTAAGTTGCGGCAGAAGGATGCGTAAATGTATGAATTTAAGTGGCATGCAGGGGCCTTACTTAACCTTGAGCTTGAACTCTTTTAACAGTCCAGCTTGTGTACTTGCACACTTCAAACACAGAAGGAGCAGATGGCCAGGACTCCAATTTTCCATCAACTATAATAATGCGTGTGTATTTCTGTTGAGTGTAAGCTATTACTCCTCTGGGAAGTTACTTTAAAACGCCCTCCAGCTCTCTCTGTTCTCACCCTCTTTAACCTGAGCCAATGGAGACTCGTCCTCCGTGTGCCCGCTAATGAGAATTACCATAGTGGAGTGTGCGTGGACTCCCCTCTGTCTCCTGATGCCTTATACATGAATACAAGTGGATTTTGTAGTCGTCGTCTTTGTATAAGAGTGACTGTTTGAGAGTGGCTTGTCTGACGAAGTTAGCATGTTGACACGTATGTAATAGCGGTGTTTTATGTGTGTCAACTGGGTGAAGACCTGCTTGTAGGGTTTCATATAAGTATGAAAAAGGTGTAAAGACCACATGAACTCAAAATTGGAGTTTTGTTGCTTAAAGTCCATGTCTGTTAGCTTTGAGGTAATTTAACTGTATATGCTAGTGTATTTCTAAAGCCAGTATTAAATTATTTCAATTTTAAATCAATTGTATTTAAAGTGAGAACTAATATTTATGTATATTTTTAATATGTGTCACCTACTGTATCATAATTTTTTTTCACTGTAACAGTCTTGCTACCATATTTAAAATGTAATTTATATATTTATTATACATATTTAATATATATTTACACATTTATATTTAGAATTCAACCTAGTTTCATCCTTTGCTGCCATTGTTTTTGAAGCAAAAAAATTAATAGGTAATTTATGAACAAAAAGAAATAAATCAGTAGAAGTGGAATAGAAATCTGTGATCATAAAAATATTCAGAAATTTGATTGTAACTTAGCAGCACCAAGTAAACTATATGTACAGACAGAACTGTTTTGTTTTTTATTTGTAAAATCAATACTTGTTACTTTTGAAGAATGCGTCTGCTTTTTTAAATGTCACATTGATCGTAAGTATGCAACTGACGTGTCCCTCTGTGGGTAATTGTTCTCAATAATCTTTGTTGCAGTCACTCTTTCACCAAGTTTAATTTGTTTTGTAGAGTTTCCCTAATGGCCTGATTTTCAAACATTGCGGTGTTGCTTAAAATTGACGGTCTTCCTGGTTTGAGTGAGTATTTAGCAGCACAGTCTGATAAGCTTTCCCCAGGGCAGATGGTTCAGAATGATAATTTAACTAGAAAATATTTTACATTAACTGTCCTTTGTGCTGGTACTGGTTGTTAATGTTTTAAAGTGCATTATTGATCCAGTGTTATGAGGGCTGTTTCTCCATCACCCCTAATGGAGGTCAAAGGTCATAGTTCAGAGGTCACAGACACAATGCAGTAGGGGCCATGTTTTTGTCAAATCAGTCTTTGTAAATGAGTCTGGATGTCTTTAATGTAGACGATATCCTGGTCAGTGTTCATCCATCCATCTTTCCATTCAATAACTACTCCGAACCATCCATCTAGATTTTTTATCACTATTCCCATCATTCCATCAATCCATTTCTTTGAATACCTGCTCCAGTTCATCCAAATGTTACAGTGGTTATAGAAAATTATCCCTCTTTAAAATAATCAAATTTTGTTGCTTTGCAGCCTGAAATGAAGATGGACAAAGTTTTTGTTTTATCCAGCTGCATTTACTCAGTGCAACTTATAACATCCAAGTGAAAGATATAACACCAACATGTAAAAAAAAAACAGAATCACTGAATGAAAAAGGATCACCCCCTTGTGTCAGTATTTTGTTGAACCACCTTTTGCTTTAATTACAGCTTTTAGTCTGTTGGGATTTGTCTCTGTCTCTACTAACTTTGAACATCTAGACCAGGGGTCGGCAAGTAAGTTTGGCATCGGGCCAAAAAAAGTTTTCGCCGCTACATGGCGGCCCAGAACATAGTCAAAGGATAATTTAAGAAATGAATTGATGAAAAATGCAACTAGAATTGCCTGTGCCAGACTGTTACCGTGTCTGTTGTAACTGGTAGTGAGCTGTTACTCTGTGTTAAATCCTGTAGTAGGACAGTCATTAACAAAAAGCCACATTTGTGTGGCGGTGTCCGGGTTTTACACTGGATAAATTAATAAAGCAGAGTAGTGACACGTAACCTGGCAAGTGTCTTCATTCACCAACTTGCAACACAGACCGCTTTACTAAAACACACATATGTGGGAGATGCGGAATGGATAAAAAATAACTCAAAAAAATAAAAGAGGATTTAATAAGCCCATTAATGGCATGTTTGAGTCATGCTCTTAACGAACTATGTTTTATTTCCTCTTTCCATATTGTGAATAATAAATGTGTATCATTTTAATTTGCTTGTTACACAATGGAGCCTAACTTATTGTAATAATTATTTGACGTAGCCTACTTTTACGTTTCAAAGTTTCACTGTTAGTTTTTTCATACCACACATTTCATGACGGCTATTGTAGAGGTGTGTCTAGCGATCCACAGACTCTTTCAGAACTTTTCAAATGTAAAGCTCTCAATTCTTTAAGTCTGGGCTCTGATTAGGCCATGCAAGACATTCACCTTTTTCTCCTTCAGCCACTGTGTGCTCAGTTTAGCTGTGTGTTTTGGGTCATTGTCATGTTGGAAGATGACATGCTGCTTCCCCTTGACAACTTTCTGGCAGAGGGCAGGAGATTTTCCTCAAGAATTTTACAATATTTTTCCCATCTATTGTTCCTTCTATCCTGACAAGTGCTCCAGTCCCTGCTGCAGAGAAACACCCCAGAACAGGACATTACCACCTCCATGCTTTACTGGAGGAATGCTGTTATTTGGATGGTGAGCTGGATTGGATTTCCGCCAGACATATGGTTTGGTGTTAAGACCAAATAATTCAATTTTAGTCTCATCTGCCTCAGAATCTTCAAGGTGTGTTTTGGCAAAGCTCAGTCGTGACTGCATGTGGCCTTTCTTGAGAAGTGGCTTTTTTCTTGTAACCTTCCCATACAAGCCACATTTGTGGAGAATTTGTGATATTGTTGTCACACACAAGGGGTCCGTTGGATAGAGGAGATGGAGAAGCTGCTTGTGAAAGTTTTGCAATAACGTGACTGTCTGCATAATGTGTCGAAAACGTACCACAACCGTAAGGACAGAGCGTAGAAAGCTGCTAGCACGCTAGCTAACATATGTAAACATTGCTGAAACGTCAATGACGATCTGCTGCGTGAGATTTATTTATTTATAATATTTTTCCCAATCCATTCAGGTTTCATATCACTATTTCTATACATCCATCTTTTGAATAGCTACTTCAGTCCATCCATCCTACTATCTAGATTTCATATCGCTGTTTCCAGATTTAATTTCACTATTTCCAGATTTCATATCACTATTTCCATCCATCTTCCATGTAGATTTCATGTCACTATTTCCATCCATCCAACCATCCAAATTTCATGTCACTATTTCCATCCATCCATCCATCCATCAATCCTTAAAAAGCAGTGTCACCTGGGTAGAGATGAAGAGTTGGAAGGTTCGTAGGTCAAAAGTCAAAGCTTAAATCCATCTCCATTAATCTGTGTCATTTTCTGTGTTGTTATAGGCTTTGGAGCTCCGCGCAAGCTGTGACTGTCCTGCCCTCCCCAAAGCTGACCCCCGTGTCATTTTCCACCAGGCTGTTAAATTGCTTCTGGACAATGCCAAAAAACAAGAAAAGATTGCACAAGAGGAAAAGAATGAGAAAGAGAGAGCTGGAGTCATGTTGCCGTTCCCTCAATCCCCTCCTGTCCTGACTCAAGGGTCTCAGCCACAGCGGGGGGGAGTGCTGGCCACATCCGCTCTGCCACAAACTCTGCTTAGTAAATGAGACTTGATGAATCATGACTGACAGGGACAAATTCAAGCTTTCCTTTTCACTTCTCTTTTTCCAGTGCAGTAGCTCTGAACAAGGCCTGAGAGGGTCATTGGATAGAACCAGGCAGTTTTTTGATCCATTTGATTAGCTGTCACTTTGATACCTACGTCAGTTAGTCTGTGAGATGATTTAAGTGGGAGTATGTAGATCATTTGTGTTTGATTCTTGAGTTTATGCTCCTCCAAGCATCCACGGCAGTGCAGTCATGTTAATAATGGAGCAATTATAAATGGGCTTTTGATTGGTTTTAATGATGTTATTAGCATAAGACCCCTGTGAAGCTGAATGCATTATGGTGTACAGTACATTATTCATCAAACATCTGCCTCTGCTTTAATGTCCCCTATAGGTTCCAGGCTGTAAATGAAACTCTGCTGCATAGCAGCTAATGTCACTGTGTTTGATGCTGTGCGGAGCTTTGGACACACTGCATTATTTAGAGGATTTATCAATGGCCAGCTGACGCTAAATGAGCCCAGTGCTTGTGTTCTTGACAAGTGTTGAGTTTATTTTAAATGCACTCTGTGTGAATACTATGAACGTAAAGAATATGACTGTAATTACGCACAAGATAAATGATTCTACCAGTCTTGGGTCTCCAGCATTTTTCTTTAAAGGCACGGTCACTTTCTGGGAAATTTTGCTTACAGAAAAGGTCTATTGTCCATTGTCAGTAGTGTAGTGATGCATGAAGCATCACTCACACACAAGTCTCTTTCAAACCAAGCAGCTATTAATTGGTCAGTGTGGCAAATTTGCAACAACTCAACTGCAACACCTTTTTCACCCTCATTTGAAACCTCCAATTATGCAGACATGTATTGAAATGACTGGATTTTGTGACCAATTTAAACAAAAGTGAAATCTGCATGAGGAATTATTTTGTCCTCTTACAAAACTCCCAGTCATGCAGATACATATTACTTGATTTCACCAAGCAATGGTAGATGTTACATCACCTTGGTGTTTCAAAGTGACTGGTACTTGGTTTAATTATACAGTACATTGTTATATAATTGCTGGGCAATAAGTTACATACCCATTTTATTTTCATAATGCAGGGATCACCAACCCTGCTTCTGGAGGGCTACCATCCTGCAGACTTCAGTTCCAACCCTGCTCCAACACACCTGCCTGTAATTATCAAGTAACCCTGAAAACCTTGGATGGGTTTGGAGCTGAAATCTGTAGGACTACAACTCTCCAGGATTAGACCTCTGCCATTATGTGACTTAAAGTCGGCATGAAACAGAAGTTGCGATTGTCTTTTCTTCTCTGCTGTGACATATATCCGAGTGAAACGGCATCTGAAATGAGAGGGCGGGACTTGAATTCGTCCTTCGGTTATTGATTGGATCGTTGGAAGTTGGGGCGTTGCTAACAAAATGGAGGCAGAACTGAATGCCAGTTTGCAGTTAGTGGTGGGGGATTTCTCTCCACTGGATTCACAGCCGACACCCAAGCATGAATAAATGTTTTATTTATTAAGGATGACGACAACGATCAACGGCACAAAACATGCCTAAACAGCGCGCGCGAGAGAGAGACCGCCTGAATGACTGAGCGCGTCCTCCATCAGGTTAAGCCATATTCATGAAAAAAATTAGTTTGCGATGTCCTAAGAGTAATGTTGTCGTAATATCCTAATATCTTTTCA
>NW_015662580.1:162376-162685 GCF_001515625.1 Sinocyclocheilus rhinocerous | reverse complement strand
GAGAGAGAGACTGCCTGAATGACTGAGCGCGTCCTCCATCAGGTTAAGCCATATTCATGAAAAAAATTAGTTTGCGATGTCTTGAGAGTAATGTTGTCGTAATATCCTAATATCTTTTCAATGTTTAGGGGTAACATACTCCCTTATGACTGGTGTCTGCTATAAAGTTAAGCATCAGCTTCAGTTTTCCCCCTGTCGTTTATCCCAGCGTTTACCCCTCACGTCACTAGCTCCGCCCTTGCGCCAAAGCTCGTGACTGGAAGAGAAGATGAGTCGTTTTGAGGGGGAGGGGAGGTTAACGTTTTTGAT
>NW_015662580.1:120155-162202 GCF_001515625.1 Sinocyclocheilus rhinocerous | reverse complement strand
CACTACAGTATTCCATTAAAAAATAAGAATTTTCAATTTTGATTTCATGGTGACTTTAAGCCGGGCTCACACTGTGCGATTTTTTAAAAGTCCTTTGGGATTGTACTTGTGTCAGACTGTACGAACATGATGATCATGTGACACTGTGGGATCCAGTGGCGGCTCGTCGGGGGAGGCAGGGGAGGCACAGCCTCCCCATAATTATGAGGTGAAAATAGGAGGAGGACGATTTAATGTTAATAAAATTCACAATTCATTTCAGTTCATGTCTCAGAATGTGTATTTCATGAAAACAGCAGCGCAACCGGTGTTTATCATAGCAAAGGCAACGTATCATATGAATTCCGTGAGCGGAGGACTGGAGCGCCGGAGTTTATGCGGTTAGAAGAAATCTCTAGCATTAATTCTGATCATTGCTTGTCTTGAAAAACGAAGACAGTTTCACATTCGTCGCAGAAGTCACACTGCAGGACTGTGTGCCAAATCTTCCGACACGGCGGGCTCTCTCTGGAAGCGCACTGCACTCGCAACGAAATGGATAGGCTTATAATCTAATTCATAAATATTAAAGCTTTTTAACATAATAAAATGTACATACTGAGTGACTGATAACATCTTTGTTATGGAATACACTCATTGGTTCGCAGTGAGTTCACAGTTTTAACGGACATCTTTGCTTTAATTTATTTTCAAGATCTGAGGTAAACTATCTGTTGTTGCTTTCAGTATGGCTATAAGGTCACACAAAACTATATTTAAACTCATATTAGAGACGTTTAACTTTGAATAAAGCACATAATCACCTGAGATTATCTACTGTCATATAGTTTGTATGTTGTTGTTCCAGCTGCGACGTCGCGGAAATAGAAACCGCTTCTAAATTAGAAATTTCGAGTGTCGCCGTCGCGGCTAGTTAGGACAAAAACTCTGATTAACATGGAAAACATACCTTTTATTGTGTGTCGCGATGTCGCGGCGCGTGTAGTTAGAACAGGGTGCAAATTGAGTATTTAACAAGAAATAAAGAATTCAGGAACTGAAGGGACCAAATATGAGTGAGAGTTTGCAGTGGATTATGGAAGGCTACACCTCACCTGAAGCACCACCAGAATCCACTTTTGAAGAGGTTTTTTGACCTGGGACCTGAAGGTTAGTTCACCATCAAGAGCATCATAATGTATCTCCATGGTAATGTTTCTTTTTCAATTCTATACTGTTTGCTGAAATTACTGTAAACATGAAATTATTGTATTTACTACTGACAAGATTTTAGAAATACTGGTTTACTTACAATAGTATCTTAAAACAATTCTGTGCAAATGGTAATGATTTTGTGGGTACGTTGCACCATTATCTGATTTACGGGATTCTTTTAGTGAATAGGCCGCAAAACAACCTAGAACATACATGCAAATAAATGCCATTATCAGTGGGGGCTATCCATTCTTAGTAAATTACCCACTGTTTGTGTGCTTTAATTTTCAGTCATCTTTGTCTGATTTTACAGGTAGGATTCAAACTATTTCATTTGTGCTTACTTTCAAAGGCAGAGCATAAAACATCCAAGCAAGCAGACATAAAGCCAGCCAATCTGCTGCTGGCGTTTCCTTCCCTAGAGGCCACTTTTTATAGAGTGATGTGCCCGTAAAGTGCAACATGTTTCTGTCTTTCAGACAAATGTGACGCTGCACTCTAGGTCTCTAACGAGGAGGAGGAATGGAGGAGGAGAAAAGCACCACAGAGCTTTGCTCTTACTGGGTGGATTTTTGAGCAAATGGCTGTATTTGTCCTCTCATCCACCCACCAGCCATTTCCATACCGACTGAGGAAGACCTCACTGAAAGATGCCAAGTTGGTGTTTATGTTTATGGCTCTCTTTATCTTTACATTTTATCGACTTTGGGCTGGTTATAGTTCATCTTCACAGCAGAAGAACCACTGAGGCCACACAAGGAGTTTATGAGTTTGCTAGGAGAAATGGTGACCAAGTGTGGTGTAGGTGTGGATCAGGTATCACAAAATATTCTGGGGACCTGGTTAAATTAGTAGACAATATTGGTCAATCTGGAACGTTTTGACCACCAACAAACAAGCTTCTATAAAACAGCTTGGCCACCTTAAACTGGTGACCTGGTTCTTCCAACAGAACCATTGACCAAAATAGTCTACTACCTCAGCAGGTTGGTAGACCATTCCAGTCAAGCTGGCAAGAGCTTTTCAATCACTATAAACCAAAACAAAGCTTTCATATTCTTTAAAGAATCCTGAACACCTTAAGCAGGACATTTGGTTAGCCAGTTGGTAGACCATATCAATCAAACAATTATGAGCTTCTCGACCATGATTTCACCATGGACCAGCAATAAACTAGCTGCCACCTTAAGCTGGTCTGACCTGGCTTTTCAAGAGAGAAACTTTACAAAGTGGTCTACTACAGGTCTCGTCAACTCTAGTCTTGGAGGGAAAGTGTCCTGCAGACTTTAGTGCTAATTCCAGTTTAACCCACCTGTCTATAATTTGCAAGTAACTCTAAACATCTTGATTAACTTGTTTGGATGTGTTTGGTTAGGGTTATAGGTAAACTTAGCAGAACACTGGCCTTCCAAGACTGGAGTTAAAGAGCCCTGGTCTACTACCTCATCCTGTTAGTAGAGCATCTTCGTCAAGCTGATAAGAACTTCTTGACCACCAACGAGCCAGCTAACATGTTGCATAAAACAGCTTGGCCACTGGTATGACTGGGTTTTTCCAGCAGGACCCTTGAACAAGGTATTCTGCTATACCTCAGCAAGATGATCGACCATCATGGTCAAGCAATTATGAGTTTCTCGATCAACATGGACAAGCAATATAGTAGCTGACACCTTAAGCTAGTCTGACCTGGTATTTCCATGAGGACCCTCAGTTTGGTTGACCTCCAACAAACAGCTACTAATGTACTATACATAAGACAGCTTGAAAGTAAAACATCAGGAGTCAGGACCCTTGACCCCACAAAGATCTACTATCTAGCCTGGTTCCCATCTAAACCAGTTTGGACCAGCTAGAAACCTAGAATCTTCCAGCTTCCACTATTTTGGGAAAACACTGCAGTACCACTCCCACACAACTGCTGTTAATCTGGAGGTTTAAGCCACCATCTGTGGAAATGAAAGCAGAAAACATGTTTTGATCAAAACGCAGTCCGAAACAGCAATCCACGATTCATGTGGTTGACATAATTATCTACAACTGTGCCTCCCTCCAGGCCCACTTCAGTTCTCTGAGTGCATACTTAAGTATGCTTCTGCTCATAAGTAGGACACATCTGTAGTTTTGCTGCTGTTTTGACAGTCATTATCTCTTGTTCTTAACACTCTTTATCCTCTTTGCGTCTCTTTGACTTTCTTTGTCTTTGCTTTGCTTAATCTTACATTTTGAACAAATGTGCTAAAGTGTCCTTCAGTGGTAAAACAACATGTAGAGCATCTGCTCAGCTAGTTTTGGTGCAGCGGTGTCTGTTTGTGTTACCTGTATAAGCAAATGTCTCACCATGGCCTCTGGGGCAGAATTCTGACCCACTTAGTAAAAATACATCTTCTAAAAACTCCCCCTTGATGGAGGAGTCCTTTGAAGGTGTGGTTAGAAAGTGTGTCTGTTTAAATTCGGCAGCTGTTGCCATGCGACCTAAACCCGCAGCCTATGTTCAAATTAAATGCAAGCACAACGGGATGTCGGATGAGTGCTTAAACCCTCAAAACAAACGCAGAAAGAGAACTGCAGGGAAATATGCTGCATTTACTTTCTTTTGTACTGCTCTGTCTGATATTTTACTGGCTCTGACTACTGATATGCACGCTCTGAAGGTGTTTTGTTTTCTTGTGCAGGGTCACTGGATTAGGTAAAGAATAAACCATATCAAATACTGAACAGGTACACAGATTCACTGTGTAATATTGTCATCAAACCACCAGGGGGCAACATCTGGACCTCCAGCTGTGCTGCTATGACATGCTCTCTGAGACAAGAATCTTCAAATCTGAATGTTCCATTTTTAAAAATAATTTTTTTTGTATTATAAATGTCCATCTATAATACGTCTTATCAGACTCCAAAATTGCACAGCTGACAGCCATTATAATTTTTTTTAAGATATCTACTATCTCACATGAGCACATTCACATTCCCCATACTATTACAGATAAGGGCAAGAAATTGTTTGAATTGTTGAAGTGTTTAGCCATTGTTCAGAGATTAATGACGCTACGCCAGAGTTAACCATTTTTTAAAGGTTTTTCATGATGCAACGTGTAAAATCTGTTTCTAGTATGTCGGTGGCTGTTCAAAAAGATTTGTCTGTGGCTTTTCTTAGCATGGCCACAGGAAGAGCCCTCAGTCAGGTGGACCTCGAATTCTCAGATCGAGTTCTTTCAAAACCTGAGCTAGAAATAAACCTGAATGAATTAATAATAATTAATTCCCTACAGTTAAAATTAAGTAATCAAAGTCATTACAGTGCATTACTGTAGGAGAGGTCAGACTTGTAATTGAAATATTTATATTAAGACATTACTGTGTATTGTAAGCTTCAAAACAAGAAAAGAGGTCACAATATTTCACACAAAATAATGTTTATTTCATTTACATTAAAAGTTGAATTTATCTAAATTTGTCAGGTTTTCAATGTTGTTAAAGTCTGAAATTTACAGTGAATTTACAGTACAATTACAGTGAAATTTACAAAGTACTGACATTTACAGGCCTTTGTACTGTTAAGAATGATGTTTAATGTTAAATGGCTAAAAGAAACAATGCAACCCATCCCCAAAATACGGTTACAAATGTAAAACTCATTCCACAGGCTATTCCTTTAAAACTGGAGAGACGTTGGTCAGCGAAAGATGAGGCAGGAGAGGTCAAAGATGGAGTGGAACACCGCCGGACAGTCTATTTTCTTTCATATTCTGTTTGTGTGATTTTCCATCTGTGTTCAGCAGAGCGGTGATGCGGTGCAGCAAACTTCAGCGCGTACTGGTCCTACAGGGCAGTGTTATGAAGGGCATCTGAGAACACATGCAAACACTGACCATCACAGACAGACACAGGTCACTGGTGCATGCTTACAGCCCAGAACAGCTCATATTGTCCTGCAGCCATCACACTGAGAACAGGCAGCAGAGCCGGAGCACCGAATGCTCCTCATGTAGCACCGAATGCTCCTCACGTAGCACTGCTTTTTTTATTATTTGTCTTATATGACATGGTAAAGACCCCCAAATCTAACTTTTATTCATGCCTATTAGCAAGCTCGTGCATTCTTAAAAGTTGGCAAAATATGCTTTATTTTATTTTGCTTTATTATTATGTATCCTATATATGACAATCTAGTGAAATCCAAATGTCTTTTAATCTATGTCTGTTAGCTTTGAGGCCATTGATATGTTAATGTATAGGCCTACCTAAAAGTTAGCAAAATGCGCACAATTTCCAGTCTTTCTATTCTAGGTAAATGAACTGAAATGGTGAAATCAACTTTTTGGTCCATTATTGCATATGTTTATACCCCCTAACATCAAAATCTCACTTTTGGTCCATAGCCTTGAGGCAATTGAAATGCTAGTGTACTATAAGTTGACAAAATATGTACATAAATCTGGATTTTAGTCCATCTCTGTTAGCTTTGAGGCTATTAAAATGCTAGTGTACTCCTAAAACAGACAAAATATATACAGTATAAATGTACAATTTACAGTCATTCTCTTCCAAGTAAATCGACCAAAATCTTTTAAATATACATTTTCAATTCACAGTCTTGCTTTTGTACATGAATGGACCAAAATGATGACATCGCCTCCTATATTAGATTGGGGAAGTCGTGGCCTAATGGTTAGAGAGTCGGACTCGTAACACAAAGGTTGTGGGTTTGAGTCTCGTACCGGCAGGGATTGTAGGTGGGGGGAGTGAATGTACAGTGCTCTCTCCCACCTTCAATACCACGACTGAGGTGCTCTTGAGCAAGGCACCGAACCCCCAACTGCTCCCCGGGCGCCGCAGCATAAATGGCTGCCCACTGCTCCGGGTGTGTGTTCACGGTGTGTGTGTGTGTTCACTGCTGTGTGTGTGCACTTTGGATGGGATAAATGCAGAGCACTAATTCAGAGTATGGGTCACCATACTTGGCCTCATGTCACGTCACTATATGGCCTGTGACTTTAAAATGTGGCATTTAGTCAATCTACTGTATGCTTTGGCTATCAGTATGGCTAGCAGTATGGCTAGCAACAGGCCACTATATGGCCTGTGACTTTAAAATGTGGCATTTAGTCAATCTACTGTATGCTTTGGCTATCAGTATGGCTAGCAGTATGGCTAGCAACAGGCCACTATATGGCCTGTGACTTTAAAATGTGGCATTTAGTCAATCTACTGTATGCTTTGGCTATCAGTATGGCTAGCAGTAGCAAGCTGCTCATCGCGGTTCAAACTATTTTCGCCCTCAAAGTTCTGCTCATTTGACCTTATAGCTTAAAAGCTGTAAAAAAAAAACAGGTTTGGCCAATTGTTATGTCCCGCCTCAACAGAAAATACAATAGGAAATAAAATTTGTCAGATCATTTCATGGGTCTTCAAATGTGAGAAACATAGTGAACCTCGTCCTGGATCTTTCTTTTTATCTTTTCAGATCATTTCACTCTTCCTCTCTATGGGCCAGTTTCTTTCTGAAACACGCTCTGCGTATGGATTTTATACCCACTCACTTCATCAAAGTTCTGTCCGCTCTCTCTGTATCGAATAATAATCATTCTCCAGTCATGCCTCCATTCAGGGCTCAGTAATCACCTCCTGCTTTCATCTGCTCACTTTGCTTATTTCGCCCTCCCTTCTTCTGTGTTCCACGCTTGAAAATGTCCCTGAACTGAAGAAATAAAGGCCGATAAAGTGTGACTGCATTCGGGGGGCTCAAGGGGCACCAAACTCCTTACCGTCAATGGCACCGGGACGAGGGATTTACATATGAATACATTTGAATAATTTCACATTAACCTTCCGAACGCTCGCGCTTTTGTTGTTTCTGATCACATATTCTAATGGTGACATTACAATTCAAAGTCTTGTAGAACAACCACAGCGAGCAGTAATGTCAAATCCTGTCCTCACGCGGTTGTCTGGCTTTGCCGTACTGATGTCGGCGATGTCACGTGTTGGTCTGATAAAATTTGGTTCTTTTTCACAATTTTTTCGCTTTATTTAAGAGCAAAGCCATACGCTGGTTTGGTCTGTATATTTCTGTTTTGTGATTTCTCTTCGGCGAGGAAATGTACATTTCTGCATTCGTTTCATCTTTAATTGCAGCGTAAAGCTTTGCTCATTAATCAACAATTAAAGCAGGAGACTTTTCTCCCACTGCTCGACTGCTTCAAAAATCCCCGCTCTGTGTCTAATTACCACATGCTACACACACACACAGCACAAAGAACTGGGCCAGCCACATACACACATACGCAGGGTGCCTGGTTCCTTCCTGATCACTCTGGAGTTTAGAAAACAGCTCGTTTAACAAATTATTGATCATTTTTTCCGATCAATCCGAAATCAGTTGTTTATCGGTATCATTAGGCTCTAAAATAGCACCTAGCAAGCTAAGCTAGTGGATCAATTAGTTCCCAGAGCAATTAGAAATCTGTGTGCGAGTGATGAGAGAGGAAACTGCTGTCTCAGGGCCTGTTAGTGGCTTATGGCATGTGTTAATGTGTGGATTGTTTTCCTCAAATGAAGGGCACGCTTAACTGAGGTGAAGACATTTACCTGGTTCTTGGTTTTGTGGTCCACTTTGGTAATGACATTTGAAGGGATAGTTCACCCTATTCTGTAATCTTTTACTCTCCCTTTGTTGTTTCAAACCCACTTTTAAGTGGTTGCTTAGTGAAAATCTTTCTAGTTGCTAGGGTTCTCATTTGCATGGTTTTGTGAACATTCACTTCATGTTTTGTTACGAAACACCAGAAACAATGCCATCTGGCATTATTGACATCAAATCAAACCTTCCGAATGTTCGCGCTTTTGTTGTTTCTGAACACATATTCTAATGGTGAAAATTCCAATTCAAAGCCTTCACAGTTCAAAGCCAACCACAGCGAGCGGTAAGGTCAAATCCGGTCCTCACGCGGTTGTCAGGCTTTGCCGTACAGATGTCAGCAATATCACGTGTTGTTATTGTTGTAAGAATACTTGGAATAATATTCTTAATTGTGAAATTGTTGTACTGTTTTTTTATTGGAATGTTATATACAATTAAATTAAAATGTATTATAGTTTACATTTTTATTAAATGCAATTAGTTGAACTTAAGAGTGCTTTTTAACCCAAGTAGAACTTACTGTAAGTACATCTTTATATGTAATTTGTAAAAAAAAAAAAAAACACTTTGAAATATGGCTAAAATTCTATGTCATGTATTTAAATATATTTGTAATTACACATTTGTAATGATGACGTTCCAACATTTAAGATATATTGACTTTAAATGTTTATTATTAAATGCAAATTATAATCAAGTACTTCGCTTGTTTTTATTGTTACGCCTCAAAATAAATGTACTTTGAAGCATGAAACTTTTATTAACAAGGTTATTAATACAATAATGTACTTTAAAGTAAAACTTTTAATTTGATATTATTACAAAGTACATAAAAAAAGTAGCCTTTGATATTATGAGCAAGTAAGTTTTAACAAAATATGCTTTCAAGATGTGAAGTACACTACAAGTGCACATTCAAAATCAAGCGTATTTCCTTTTCACAAGGGAATCCTTTGACGCTGTCATTCCTTGTGCTAAATATCGAGGAATCAACTGATTGCAACTAAGAAACACTGACAGACGCTGTTATGTATTGGGTTGCATTTGAATGAGTATAAGGGTATCTTTACATTCTCTTATCATATTTCTTTACATTTCCTAAAGCACAGATTTTACCATTACCGTTCAAAGATAGCATCTAGATCTGTTAGCACTGGAGTCAGATTTAGCTTGATTCCTTTTCATTCTTAATGTGAATCGCATCAGCTGATAGGACCATCTTACACATGATCTCTGACTGAAATGCATTTTGCAGTGATGTGCATGGACGCAATCATATGCAGCAGATATGTGTGCTGTCCCCTGCCATCCTGTCTTGCAATACCTGGTCCCGTTGCCATAGTTTCCATTATGCACAATGTGTTTGTGATGTGAAGGACAAAGCAATGATGAGTGCTGTTAGGAGCTCTCGCTTTCTCTCTTGCTGTCCTCCACCCACTCCTCATCTCTGAAATGTCAGTAAAACCTCAGAAAGCGGCCGAGAATGAGACAGACGCTGAAGAAGAAAAGTAATCTTCAAGAGGTATGAATGCAGATCCCTGTGCTGTTACTTGTTCATGTGTGCATGCTTATGTATGGAAATTTTGAACACCAAAAAATTCTGTCATCATTCATTTTTCTCAAGTCATGTCATTCCAAACCTGTACGACTCACTTTTGTAGAGCACAAGGACCGGTGCTGTTAAGCTAAAAATTGACATAAAAGCAACTTCTGCACTATATTATGAAACCAGTATTCTGAAAATATTCTATAGCTTTGTGTAAAAATATTCCCCTCCACTGTAACTCTTTTCATCTAATATTTATATTTTATTTCAACTTTATTTTAAAATTTTAACTTTTTTTATATTGCAATTTTAGTTAACAATAACAACACTTGCTGCCTGGTGCCATGTTTGATTTACAGATACAGTTCACCAAACAAACAAATAAATAAATAAATTAAATAAATAAGCCATAAATTTAAATATTTTCAAAATCACAAAGACTTTTAGAAAAATTTGAAATGTTGCTTTGGCAACTAGCTGAAATAAATAAATAAGTAACACATGATAACAAAGTCCCATTAGTTAATGTTAGTTAACGCATTAACTAACATTAAGTAACAATGAGCAGTACATTTCTTACAGCATTTATATCTTGAGACTACCTTTTTTGGTATCATTCCCCACCAGCTTTCCTCTCCTAACTTGTTTCCTCCAAATAACCTTGTTCTAGACGGCCCCGTCTCCAAATTGTTTGCCCCTGTCCTGTGAAAGTGCTGTGTCTGTGTGTTGGGAGTGAAGGGGTGTAATGCTCCTCGACACATTGATTCTGCCTGATTGTCTGCCTCAGGCTCATCCAGGGCCCATCATGTAGGGACAATAGTTTTTCATTACAGTGAGTCAGAGAGGAGCAGGGGTCAGAAACCGGGACTGACCTTAGAGTGTCGCCAGTTGGATATACTATTACAGCCCTGCACAGGGGGGAGGAGGCCGTGTCGATATATATGGGGATGTTGAGATGGAGGTAAACAGAATTTCAGACATTTAACATATATTTTACTTAGCATATTTTAGCTGGTCTCTTCAGGTCTCTACCAAGCAAGACATCCTAGTTTTTATAGATCATTATTGGTGGAGAATAGCATAGATGTGCTGCTCCACTATATAGGCCAGCACTCACGAGCATGCTGGTTAAGGATGGTTTTCAGCAGGGTTAACAAGCACATAAAAACTCACTATTAATGGCAAATCCAAAAATAAATGGAAAATAGGTCTAAAAAAAAAAAATCAATTTATCTTAGTGAAACCCCTTCTTAATGAGAAGATGGAAACTTCAACTCTGTCAATATTATTGAATTATAAGCAGCCAGTATGGATTAGTGTTTCATGTCGTTGTGAAAGCGAAGTTGCATGTTGGATAAATAGATTCACATTCTGTGACTTTTTCTCCAATCTGCAGGGCTATAAAGCTTCCACTGCTGAGCAAATAAATAAATAAAAGGTAACTGTGAATTTATTTATCTCAATTGTTACATTATTTCTACACTCTCAGAAAAAAAGGTATAAAAGCTGTCACTGGGGCAGTACCTTTTCAAAAGGCACACTTTTGTACCTTTTAGGTACTAATATGTACACTTTAGGTACTAATATGTACCTTTAAGGTACTAACATGGACTGTTTTTTTGTACAAAGGTGTGCCTTTTGAAAAGGTACCGCCCCAGTGACAGCTTTTGTACCTTTTTTTCTGAGTGTGTAATAACAGCAACATACCGTATATTTCAAATTTGTGATTTTGTTTCTTACAAAGCAACTGCATTTCTTGTAATTGCAACTTTTTCATATAAGGTCTCATTGTGACTTTATATTACAATTGCAACTTTATTTTTCTTGTAATTGTGACATTATTTCACAAAATTGCACATTTATGTATCAAAATGTGACTTCATATCTCCTGGGATTTACTAGCATTTGTGACTTTATATCTCTCAACTGCAACCTTGTTTCTTGTAATTGTGACATTTCCAGATAATTGCAACTTTATTATATTTATTATATTATGTCTTCACATCTCAAAATGCGAGTTTGTATCTCACAATTGTGATTTTTTAAAAACTTGTAATTATGACTCAATATCCCTCAGTTGCAATTGTATTTCTTGTAATTGCATTGAGACTTTATAGCTCTCATTGTGACTTTATATTACAATTGCAACTTTATTTTTCTTGTAATTGTGACATTATTTCACAAAATTGCACATTTATGTATCAAAATTTGACTTCATATCTCGCGTGATTTACTAGCATTTGTGACTTTATATCTCTCAACTGCAACCTCGTTTCTTGTAATTGTGACATTTCCTGATAATTGCAACTTTATTATATTTACTATATTATGTCTTCACATCTCAAAATGCAAGTTTATATCTCACAATTGTGATTTTTTTTACTTGTAATTATGAATCAATATCCCTCAGTTGCAATTGTATTTCTTGTAATTGCGACATTATTTTTCATAATTGCAACTATTATAAAGTGACTTCATCTTAAAATATGAGTTTGTATCTCTCAGTTGTG
Organism: Sinocyclocheilus rhinocerous; assembly: GCF_001515625.1. Lineage (NCBI taxonomy): Eukaryota > Metazoa > Chordata > Actinopteri > Cypriniformes > Cyprinidae > Sinocyclocheilus > Sinocyclocheilus rhinocerous. The sequence goes on along the minus strand of NW_015662580.1, from coordinate 150,309 downwards.
ATTTTGTTTCTTGTAATTCTGTAAGGATCCACTGAGGTGAATTTACATTTAGTGGAGAGACAGGCCTATGAGTAGCGCGAGCCAAGGAAGAGAGCCGACCAGAGTCCTAGGGGGGCAGGAGGGTAGAAAGGGGAGGGTGACAAAAACAGGAACGCCAGACCGACTACACTAGAAAAAATTAAAAAACTGATTCAGACAAACACAGCATGGACAGAGACGATCTAAGCTGCTGCACAACATATTACGGACTGACACAAGATAGCATCCAAGAGGGCCAGATAAAGGGAAGAATAATGAGGACAAAACGAGGTGCAGGTGAGAAGGGAGAATTAGCTAACAGGGATAACGAGAGGGGCGGGGTGAACACCAGGATGAAAGCAGACAACATGGCAAGCCGTCAAAACAAAAGGCCATGTGCTCCATGATAACAAAGCCCAAGTAGACCCCACCGAAATCGTGACACCTTGGCTTGACTAGAAACATGACCAAGAAAACAAACTTCCCAACAGTAGTACAAGGAACAAAACTAGACAAAAGACAATGGCAACATGAGGGCTATTTATACACAAGACTAAATGGAGGGCCAGGCCCGTGAAGTGGAATAGGACCTGGATCATGTCATAGACTGTGGAGCAGAGGTGGGCCTGCACCGTGGAACAATGGCAGGTCTAGATCGTGGAGCAGAGGGTCATGGTGCAGTGGTGGACCTGCATTGTGGAATCGTGGTGGGCCTGGAACATGGAGCAATAACAAGTCTGGTCTATGGAGCAGTGGAGGACCTGGACCGTGGAGCAGAGGTGGACTGTAGAGCAGAGGTGGGCCTGGACCATGGAGCAGTAACAGGCCTGGTCTATGGAGCAGTGGAGGACCTGGACCGTAGAGCAGAGGTGGACTGTAGAGCAGAGGTGGGCCTGGACCATGGAGCAGTAACAGGCCTGGTCTATGGAGCAGTGGAGGACCTGGACCATAGAGCAGAGGTGGACTGTAGAGCAGAGGTGGGCCTGGACCATGGAGCAGTAACAGGCCTGGTCTATGGAGCAGTGGAGGACCTGGACCATGAAGCAACCATAGAGGATCTGGGAACCCGGGCAGAGTCAAAGACCAAGGTGGAGCCGGCGGAGCAGGCAACCAGGGCAGAGTTAGAGACCAAGGTGGAGTCAGCGGAGCAGGCGATCAGGGCAGATCAGGAGGCCATGGCAGAGCAGAGACATGGACAGACCACCTGGCTGTGACAGAACAGGCAGAGAGTTTGTGAGCGGCCTCCAGAGCCACGACATGACAGGCAGAATATCTTTGAATGGCCTCAATGGTTGTAGCATCACAGGCAGAGAATTCGTGAAGGGCCTCCATGGCCGTGACATGACAGGCAGAATTTCCTTGAACAGCCTCAGTGGCCATTGCATGACAGGCAGTGAGTTCATGAGTGGCCTCCATAGCCACGACATGACAGGCAGAATATCTTTGAATGGCCTCAATGGTTGTAGCATCACAGAATTCGTGAAGGGCCTCCATGGCCGCGACATGACAGGCAGAATTTCCTTGAACAGCCTCAGTGACCATTGCATGACAGGCAGCGAGTTCATGAGTGGCCTCCATAGCCACAACATGAAAGGCAGAAAATCCTTAAACGGCCTCAGTGGCACCTGGCTGTGACAGAACAGGCAGAGAGTTTGTGAGCGGCCTCCAGAGCCACGACATGACAGGCAGAATATCTTTGAATGGCCTCAATGGTTGTAGCATCACAGGCAGAGAATTCGTGAAGGGCCTCCATGGCCGTGACATGACAGGCAGAATTTCCTTGAACAGCCTCAGTGGCCATTGCATGACAGGCAGTGAGTTCATGAGTGGCCTCCATAGCCACGACATGAAAGGCAGAAAATCCTTAAATGGCCTCAGGGATGACCTCCTTGGCCATGACTGAACAAAAAGAGAGCTCAGGGACAGCCTCCTTGGCCATAACCGGACAGGCTGAGAGCTCAGAGATGGCCTCCTTGGCCGTGACATGACTGGCAGAAGGTTCTCGTGTGACCACTGTGGTCAAAACAAGACAAGCAGGAAACTCACAGGCTGGCGCCAACACAGGACTGAGCTCTGGAGATTGAGTGGGCTCAGGAATGGATTCATGGACTAGAGCGTGCTCTGAAGCAGACTCAAGGACTGGAGCAGGCTCTGGAGTGGACTCATGGACTAGAGCGTGCTCTGAAATGGACTCATGGATTGGAGCAGGATCTGAAGTGGACTCATGGAGTGGAGAGCAGTGTGCAGCCCAAACACACAAAGTGGCCATAGTGTGACTCTAGTGTGGCGTCCATGACGGCTGGAAACTCAGACATGGCGTCCATGCTGGCTGGAGGCTCTGGAGTGGCAGCCATGACGTGACGAGGCTCTGGATTTGCGCCCATCTTGTCTGAAAACTCAGGCATGGCGGCCATGACGTGAACAGGCTCTGGCTTGGTGGTCATGATGTGACAAGGCTCTGGCTTGGCGGCCATGAAGTGAACAGACTCTGGCTTGGTAGGCATGGCATGAACAAATCCAGACATGACAGTTGGAAATGGAAACACTCTGATGTGGTAGCCATGACATGACTGGATTCTGGTGTGGTGGGTACTGCAAGATTGCGGTGCTCCTCGTCCACAAAACCGACAGTGTATGATGAGCCACACAAAAAAAGGGGATGATTAATATATTGCTCCAGAGACCAGTGTATTTTCCCTTCAGGTAGCCTGGAACGAATAGTTTCATTCAAACCCACTTGAAAAATGTCTTTGAGCACCACATTGTTAAAATGCACCAAGTGACTGAGTTCACAAAAAGTCCTGAACGTAATCCTCAATGGGGCAATTCTCCTGGCGCAAACATAGCAAGGCAACTGCTGGGTTCATAGTTGAGGGTCTAGCTTTCTGAAAGGAACCACTGAGGCGAGTTGAAGTCAACCCAAGTGCAGTTTATTCCAAACATGAACAAATACAATCCAAACAACCTTGGCTTGACTAAAAACATGACGTGACCATGACAATGAAAACAAACTCACTAACAGTAGTACAGTAGTTTTTTTTAAAAGTTCTTTTTAAAACTTATTTTATACTTTATCTCACAGTCTCACAGTTTTTTTTACTCTGAGGCAGGCTTTTATACATTACGTGGCATTTTATTATTATTTGCCATTTTACTAGTGCAGATAAATACATCTCCACAAAATGGCTGCTTTTTAAGATCTCAACAAACCTCTGAAAGAGGACTAGATTGCAGTCATGCAGCTCAGGATTCTCTATCTGAGGTTAGTTTAACAAAAGACGAAGAGAAAATCAGTTATTGGCTAAGCTAGTGGGCATCATGCTGAGCTGGATAAACATGTTCAAAACCCCAGCTTGAACTGGTTGACCATGTGACTAGTTAACCCTGTGATGTTATTTGAAGATGCAGCATGCCTGTTAAAGGGATAGTTCACCTTCAGTTGTTGGTCCCCATTGACTTGCATAGTGTTTTTTTCATACTATGGAAGTCAATGGGGACCAGCAACTGAAGGTGAACTATCTCTTTCAAGGATCAAATTGACCCTACATGACAAATCACAGATTTGTCCCCAGTAATTGATCTTAAATCAATACCCAACTAATTTCCAGATGTGCAGGGTTCCCACAGACCTGTAAATCATGGAAATATCAGGATTTTTTAAAAGTGGCTTTTTATAGGCCTGGGAAAGTTATAGAAATTAATAAAAAAACTTAAAACTTTCACAAATTGATCTGAATGATACATTAAAATTTTTTTTGTAAATTATAAAATCAAAAATTATGAAATTATACTAAAAATTACATTTTTTATTTACGTATCAGTGAAGTGGCTTGACAATCGCTCATAGTATAGGGGGTGGCACTTCAGATTCTAGAGAGCATTTGTGATTGGACAGAAAACATGATGAAAAGCTAAAGTGCTGAATGATGTCATATAATCTGTTGGTCTGTATTGGTGGTAAAGAGAGACTGTAAATGTTGAACATACACATCTTCTAAATGTGAATTTTTGCAAATTCTGTCTTTTTTTTGGAACACACTAGCTTATTGATATGCTTAAGGCTAACATTTTCATACTAAAAGCCACAAAATTTTAATTCTGATTTCATAGGAGCAATGACAATTCATTGGTACACAACCAAACTAGTGACCTCTCGTCCTCTGACAGGTAAACCTTTCTCTTAACCTCAGGGTGAGAAAACAATTGCATGTTGTCGATAGTTCACCTCACGCAGAGCTTTCTCACATGTGAGTGTGTGTACAAGGTCCAAAGTTACTGTAACTTCACCATACCACCCAGTGGCGGGAGAGTTAAGTTAATTTACCAACCACAAATATTCATTAAGCATTATTATATGCAATGTAATGTAATATATGTGTACAGTATAATCTATAAATAAAATAAAAATGTAATGTATAATCATGTGATAATATGCTACAAATATTTGCTTCCCTTTTTCATTTTTTGTTTTATTCAGGGTGAGGGGCCATTAACAGTGTTTTCAACTAAAAATGGAAATTTGAATGTGTTTTGGACGTTCATTTGGATGCCAACAGCGTTTTGGGGCCTGAAAAAGCAAACTTTTGAAAATGGGCTTCAAAGTGCAAGTTTAAAAAAAAAAATGTTACCATTATTGTTTCTGTGTAAACTTCAAAAATGCTAATTTGTGAAAACGTTGACATCATGTTCATGCATATTACGTATTTAGTCAATATTCTTTACAAAGTGACTTATGCATAATACAGCATTTTTAGTTGTTGTTTTCGCAGATCCATGTGAATGGGGATCATATTGACAACATAGTCGGCTATGCAAAACTTTTTTAGTACATTGATGTTGTGTAAACATACCCTTAAACTTCATTTTTTACAATTCGATTTGAAACATGTATTATGTTGCAGTTCCTAATAAAGTTCCCAGCCAACTAGCAAATAGCTCTTTTATCTACCCACCGAAGCCAATTTTTACTTGCATTTGCTTGTGGTGTTAATTTTGGACCCTGTGTGTATAATATTTATATTCTATAATAAGACCACATCTAATTCCCTCAGCATATCTATATACATATAACTGTATATAAATCTCAGCCACTCCAAAGTTGGGAATTACAGGAAGCAGTGGTTAGAGGAATGGATGTCACGGCTCCTCGATAAGGCTGCTAGTTTGAATAGCGCAAATGGGATTTAGTGCATGCTCTATATTCAGCATTTATCTCATTGGATTGTCCCTGCTTCAGTGGCCTGCTGTTCGCACTATTAGGAATTAGTGTGAAACCCCACAACTAGACTTATCTGACATCCTCACAGAACCCACAGCTAGATGCATCAGTTCTGGGATTTATCCTCCTTCGTTTTTCTCTTTCTCTTTCCTTCAGTATCTCTGCCCTGCTTTCTCTTTCTGTCTCCCTATTTTCTTTTTTACCTCCCAGTGTTAATCCATGACCACAGAGCAGTCGAGGCCCAAATCTTTTTATGTTTCAGTATCTCTGCCCTGCTTTCTCTTTCTGTCTCCCTATTTTATTTTTTCCCTCTCAGTGTTAATCCATGACCACAGAGCAGTCGAGGCCCAAATCTTTTTATGGCATGTTGAGTCTCATTGTGAGGTTCTTACCGGGACTCCAGAACTTTTAATAACAGTGGCTTAATAACTCCTGCAGATTGCTTTGGTTAGTGCTGCAGTTTCTACAGAACCCATTTAATCTCAGCTCTGCTATTTTTTCCCCATCTTTTTCATGTACCACAGAGCAGTCGAGGCCCAAATCTTTTTATGGCATGTTGAGTCTCATTGTGAGGTTCTTACCGGGACTCCAGAACTTTTAATAACAGTGGCTTAATAACTCCTGCAGATTGCTTTGGTTAGTGCTGCAATTTCTACAGAACCCCATTCAATCTCAGCTCTGCTATTTTTTTCCCCATCTTTTTCATGGTCTTTCTCTCTGTTGCACACACACAGAAGCGTCATGCCCATTCAGACAGAGGGTCCACAGATTTTTGAGCCAAATGGATTTTGAATGCACTTCCAAAAATAAATTAAATTGTGTTTTTGAAAATTGTGAGAAATCACACATTCACGTGTCTGTATTTGGTCAGTCCAATCAAGTTGGATGTTAGAGTAGGAGTTTACAAACACTTTGATGCCACAGATCCTTAAAGACGAAACCCCTAAAAGTGTGTAAAATATAATTTTTTCTATTAAGATAACACTGTATCTTATTTGCATATTTTTTAAGTGATAAGTGACCTGTTTTTAGAAATCCTTGTAGAGGTGTTTGTTACTTCATTGTATCACTTGCTCACAAATGAATCCTCTGCAGTGAATTCAATTCATTTCAATTCACGTTTATTTGTATAGGCTAGTGCTTTTCAAGATCCACATCATTGCAAAGCAGCTTCACAGAAGATGAAAGTTTCTACATTACAATTAGGAGTAGTTTATCAGCGGTGTCAAGGTGGCGTCCTTATGGCATAAATGTATAGTTCTAGAAGAGTAAAAATCATGCAGTTAGTTAATGACATATCAAACAGAAAGGTGAACACAATTAACAGCAATGATTATATGTTGTGATCAAACTAACAGTAATGTAAGGAAAATTGGGTAGTTTTGTATGTCAGTTCAGGGTTGGCGACATCTGAGGTTCTCGGAAGGGCTGGCGTAATCTCTTCTCAGGTGTTGGGTCATCTCAAATCTTCATAAGAGGATGGATCCAGACTGAAGCGTGTGTAATGTTGGACTTGGACTGTTTTGTCTTGTAAATGGTGCTTGATCTGTGCATATTTCTCTCCTGAATCAGACAATTTTTTTTTTTTACTGTGGAGAAAGCAATATATGGCTTGAGGACTCGTTAGAAAAAAAGGCACCCCTCTTTACAGTCCTAATTTCTTTCTTGTTTTTCATGCTGAATTGTTTCTGTTCAGGAAAAAAAAACCTTATTAGCTTCTGACAGGTGGCTTCATCATGACATTGTGTGTTTTCATAATGTCACAGAGTTGGCACGTAATGAGACAGACTCATCACAAGGCGCTGAAATCTTCTAGAAGATAATTTCACAAATGCTATAAAGCACACCTCATACAAATGAACTTACTGTCTCTCATTTTATTTAGACTGCTATTCTAGCGTGCATCACTGACACTCAGGATGCACACAAAGGAAATTGTCTTGTAGACCGGCTGTGATAAGGGACAACAGCTCGGTGGAAGTGTGTCTGTATCGAGCTAAAGCTTCAGGAGTGTTGTATACTTATCAGCTATCTAGTTCTTTTAGGTTTCAGTTAGACTGTAGTGTAGTGTTTAATTTTTATTGCCAAACAGATTTTCCCTACTGAAAAGACCAATGTCGCAATTTACCAGCATACTTCATGTTGTATGTCAGATTGACATGAGACGCTGTTTCTAAACAAAATGATCAACCAGCTTCACCAACTAGTTTTACTAGTAGACCTACTATACATTTTCTTGTTTTTTTATTTAAATAAATAAATAAAAATGAAAAGATAAACAATTATTTCTATATTTATTTAGTTATATACACTATCAGTCAAAAGTTTGGAATAAAGAAAACTTTTATGCTAACCAAAGCTACATTTATTTAATCAAAAATACAGTAAAAGTACTGCTATATTGTGAAATATTGTTACATAAAAAAAAACTGTGTTCTATTTCAATACATTTTACAATGTAATTTATTTCTCTGATGGCAAAGCAAAATTTTCAATAGCCATTACTCTAGTCCAAAATAATTTAAGATTATATATATATATATAGGCTACACACACACACACACACACACACACACGTATAGGCTACACAGTAAAAAAAATATGGTAGCAACATTTTAGGTTTTGTAGACTTTTACAGACTAAATTCACAATAAAAAATGTATTTCATTAGCTAATGTAATGTTAATATACCAACCTATTGAAGTACTAATATCTGTTTTGAACCATTGTAATACACCAATAACCACCAAAAACATGTGGAGATGAGAAAGTCACATGATGAATCAAAGTTCATCACAAACAGCTTTTCCACAAGGGAGGAAGGAAATTATAGGGAAATTATATATAGAGGGTGCACAGTGTCATTCACACAAACACTAAACTCCATCATGGTAACACACATGATACTGAAATAATGCAATAAATATTAGTTTAACAACATTAGACGTAAGATAAAACCCTAATGTACACAACTGTTAAGAAAGAACTAAGATGAAACAGTTATTTCAACGAAAAACATCAAATATGAAGTGTCACGCAGGGAATTCTGGGAGTGTCAATTTATGGTTTTTCAATTCTGTAATATTAATAGTATTTTACTGTAAAATTACACTAAATGTAATTACATTTATTCACCATATATAGTATGGAAACTTACTGTTAACCAATTAACAGGTTTTTAATGCAGCATTTTTACAGTCTTTTACTGTTAAAATCACAATCATTTTTACATATGTGTGTGTGTGTGTGTGTGTGTGTGTACACGCTCACCAGCCACTTTATTAGGTACACCTCTTCAACTGCTTGTTAACACAAATATCTAACCAGCTAATCACACGGCAGCAACTCTATCCATTTAGGCATGTTGACACAGTGAAGATGATCTGCTGAAGTTCAAACATCAGAATAAGGAAGAAAGGGGATTTAAGTCACTTTGAACGTTGCATGATTGTTGGTGCCAGACTGTCTGGTCTTAGTATTTCAGAAACTGCTGATCTACTGGGATTTTCACACACAACCATCTCTAGGGCTTACAGAGAATGGTCCGAAAAAAGTTCTGTGGGCAAAAATGCCTTTTTAATGCCAGAGGTTAGAGGTGAATGGCCAGACTGGTTAGAAACAGGCAACAGTAACTCAAATAACCACTCATTACGACTAATGCAGAAGAGCATCTCTGAACGTCGAACCATAAAGCAGATGGACAACAGCAGCAGAAGAGCACACCGGCTGCCACTCCTGTCAGCTAAGAACAGGAAACTAAGGCTACAATTCACACAGTCTTACCAAATTTGGACAATAGATTGGAAAAAGGTTGCCAGGTCTGATGCAGAGTCGGCACCAGCCCATACAAACTGGCTGATGAATCACGATTTCTGCTTTGACATTCGGATGGTAGGGTCATAATTTGGCTTTTATCCATCCTGCCTTGTATCAACTGTTCAGCTGGTGGTGTAATGGTGTGGGACATTTTCTTGGCACACTTTGTGCACTTTGTACCAATTGAGCATTGTTTGAACACCACAGCCTACCTGAGTGTTATTGCTGACCATCTTGTGATGGCTACCTCCAGCAGGATAACGTACTATGTCACAAAACTCAAATCATCTTGAACATGATTGTTCATCATTGTTGTGTGTGGACTATACTCCACAGATACCAAATCTTTATCCAACAGAGCACCTGTGGGATGTGGTGGAACGGGAGATTTGCATCATGGATCATGGATGTGTGATACTATCGTGTCAATATGAACCAAAAATCTCTGAGAAAAGTTTCCAGCACATTGTTGAAGCAATGCCACAACGAATTAAGACAGTTTTGAAGGCAAGAGAGGGTCCAACCCAGTACTAATAAAGTGGTCGATGTGTGTGTGTGTGTGTGTGTGTGTATATATATATGCATAGATAGAGAGAGAGAGAAATTATATTAAACAGACATTCAATATTAAGTTAAAGCAATATTTCATATACAAAACTATATTTACATGTGCAGTATCGTTTATTATGTGTGTATACAGTTTTATTCATTTGTTATATTTTAGATTTAGCAAAAATACAATATTAAATCATACAATATTAAATCACTGTCCCTTTTCAACATTTAAAATAAATTATTATGATGCTATACACACATTATTATAGGCTACACTGGGAAAAAATGCCATGTAGCCTAAACGAATGTGCTTCATGTACTAACATCTAACTGCTCTTATTCAAATCAAATATTATTTAATATGACTGAATAAACCTGAATGGATTAGGTTACACCAATGAAAGTAATTTTCAAAGACAGAGAAGGTAGAAATAGATCTGTATAACAACAGAGTTTTGCAGAGTTTCTTTTTTGTTGTGCACACTGTATGTGCAACTGCTCCATCTCTCAGTTTACCATAAGACTCTTGGCCTAAGCGGGGTGGCACTATTTAGCAGCTTTTTTGTGAGAGGTTTGTTTGTTTATGAATGTTGATAGTCTACTGCAGTGATTCCCAACCAGGAATTGGGAAGCTTTCTGTCCGGTGCTGTCGTTTCATCTTTGTCCCAGAGCGGCATGAGGACTGTAGGAGAAAATTTTCATATGTAAGCCATAATTCTGTCAGAAGTGTTTTGGCCTTTCGTGTGTGAGCAGTTGTACTTTCCCCCGTCTCTTTGGCCTACTTAGATGCGGTGTAAGTAGCACAGTGCTCTCTCTGCTGCTCTCAGTAGAGCAGGGTTGAATAATTGACTGAGTGCGGGCTGGTTGGTAAAATCCTTGTGGACATCTTGCCTGTCTGCTCTTTGTAATGACACTCATTATTCCCACTCTCAGGGACGGGCCACGCAACGTTGTGAGAGAGAGGGGAGAGAAAGAGAGGAAATAAAAACACAGAGACTATCTGCTCAGACTCTCCACCAGAAGTCTCAGTTCATGACACGTCTACACAGGGACTCAAGATCGGACTTGTCTGACAAAGATCCCTATTATAGTCGGCTATGTACAGGTGTGGGTGTGTGAGAGAGAGAGAGCGCAAGATAGAGTGAGCGTAGTGTGGGTGACAGTAAGCCTCACATGAGCTGCAGACTTTCTGCTGGATTTCAGGAAAGAGTGAGACAGGACAGAGAGCAGAGTCAGATGCAGTGAATGCCGACCAGCAGAGATTAGGACTATCCTGGCTATTACATTTATTATTTATTTATTTATTTTTAATTCTAAATGACTTTAAATTAGAAAAACACTCTAAACAGCTAGATTTTGGTCCCTAGATATGGTTCAGGTGTTTTCTCTTAAAGGGGTCCTATTATGCTCTTTTACAAAGTCTTGATTTTGTTTTGGGGGTGTACTAGAACAGGCTCTCATACTAGGTTGTTAGAAAAACACATTATTTTTCACATATTTTACATTATTACAACACCTCTCTCCCCAGTCTGGCATGAACGGCTCGAATAGTTCCTGTATCAAATGAAGGCCCGCCTTCTGAAATATGAAATGTGCTGTGATTGGTTAGCTGGGCCAGTGTGTGTTGTGATTCGCAGCACTCGGCGCTTGGTCTGGAAATGTCATGCCCCTTACCATAGCCGCCTGTGAGCTTCAGTGTAAATATTGTGTCAAAATCAAATCAATTTGAGTGTGATTTAAACCCGGATGATTGTAACCACTCTAAGTTCGTCTGCCTTGGGGAAACTAGCGTGTCTCCGACATAGTGATAACACTCGTTGCCTTCTCTAGTGCAGCTCAACCAGGTCTCGTCCCATTCGTCGATATTTGTGATATCACAAATCCCGGAAAATATGCGTTGTAGTCCAAACGAGTCATTCGTTGTAGTTTTTGAAAAAAGTGAAAAAGCATAATAGGACCCCTTTAAGTCTTAGAAAAGTAATGATGATCTTTCCTCAAAAGGGTGAGAAGTTTGAGGTGCATGATAATCATCATGTCTTCATGGTAATATTTGTTGAATTATACTGGTATAAATGGGTTTTGCAAGAAAAAATACTTGACTTGTGATGATACCGATAAAGATAAAAGAAAAAATGACTTTGGACTTGGTTTAAGCACCACGAGAGCCACTGCAACATTAATTTGCATTTTACCAATGTAATTCCCAGAACAGGAGCCCACACTGCACCTTTTCCTCTCACTCTTCCCTCGTTCATTTGTTTGTGTAGCTGAATAGCATAACAATTGCGTTTGCAGAAAATCTGAAACCTGCCCTAGTTTTACTGATGAGTTGATCATCATACACAGACATATATGCTCAGAAAGAGACCCGCTTCCTTTTAAGAAGATTTACTTTCCTAAGAAGCAGAGCAGGTTGGAAACGTCGTGGTTATGAGTCTGTGAGCCTACACAACAGACTGTGTCTCCGTCTCATTGTTCTAAAGAACGGCTAAAGTCGGTCTCAGTGCAGAGACGGCAGTCAGGGCTCATACACCGAGGGACGAGGCACAGATTTATGTGCGATACACGCACTTCTTCCCATGTCCGTGTTTAATGGATCCTCACACACTTGTTCCCAGCATCCCTGGCTCAGCTTTCTGCATGCGCATCTGTCTCAGTGTCTGTTTGAACATTTCCGAGATGGCAGCTCATAGAATTCAAGTCAAATCTATCCAAACTCAAGAGGCACGTAAAGGTCAACCTATCAAGCAGAGCAATTTTGAGACAGAGCAAAGAATTGAAAGAATCCAAAGGAGGGCGAGATGAAAGCTAATGGGACATAAAAGTCTCTCCTGTGGTTTCAAGGCTCTGTTTGTAATTCCTTTGTGAATTGGCAGGTTTTGGAGAATTTTGTTGTTTGTTGAGAATAGATGTGACAAAAAATAGAATAAAGAAAGAATACAGTGGGTACGGGTTCCTCGCTCCGTTCCCCTCACAGTAGCAGATCGTGACAGAATGGATCCTCAGTCAAGCCCGCCGGCCGCTCCGTTGTCAAGCCAGCCGGACGCTTCTCAGTCAAGCCCGCCGGCCGCTCCGAAGTCAAGCCCACCGGCCACTCCGAAGTCAAGCTCGCCGGCTGCTCAGCAGTCAAGCCCGCCGGCTGCGGCACTCTCAAGCCCGCCGGCCGTTCCGAAGTCAGGCCCGCCGGCTGCTACATTTACCCCTAACCAAAGGAAGAATCTAAGGAGGAAGCGACTGTCGGCTCGAGTCCATGAGTCCGCTCCAGTGTCGGCTCCAACCCCAGAGCCCGCTCCTCCAGAGCGCCTTCCTGTTCCCACGTCCCATCGAGAGAGAGACTCTGTTCCCGAGTTAAGCCCAGAGAGGGCTCCAGTCCCCGAGTCTAGCCCAGAGAGGGCTCCAGTCCCAGAGTTTAGCCCAGAGAGGGCTCCAGTCCCTGAGTTTAGCCCAGAGAAGGCTCCAGTCCCCGAGTCTAGCCCAGAGAGGGCTTCAGTTCCCACGTCCAGCCCAGGGAGGGCTCCTGTTCCCACGTCAAGCCCAGGGAGGGCCACAGTTCCTGAGTGCCATGGCCTCCTGAACTGTCTGCTCCGCCATGGCCTCCTGAACTGTCTGCTCCACCATGGCCTCCTGAGTTTCCTGCTCCGCCATGGCCCCCTGAGCTCCCTGCTCCACCATGGCCCCCTGAGTTCCCTGCTCTGCCATGGCCCCTGAGTTCTCAGCTCCGCCATGGCCCCTGAGTTCCCTGCTCCGCCATGGCACCCTGAGCTCCCTGCTCCACCATGGTCCCCTGAGCTCCCTGCTCCGCCATGGCCCCTGAGTTCCCTGCTCCGCCATGGCTTCCTAATCTGCCTGCTCTGCCATGGCTTCCTAGTCTGCCTGATCCGCCATGGGTCCCGGAACGGGTACCGCTCTGGAGAGCGCCCACCCCCCCTCCCCATTGGATGTTGTGTGGCGTGTGGACACGCCTTCGGGGAGGGGGGAGTAATGTCAGTCCTGTGTCTCGTGTTTTCCTCCCCCACGTGCTCCAGGACCCAGTCTTTCCCCGCTACGTGTGTGTTCCTGGTTCCATTGATGTTGATTAAAGTGTGTTTGTTTGAAGTCTACTCCACGTCTCCTCCTTCCTCGCTCCGTGCTCCTCACAGTAGCGGATCGTGACACACAGGATCACATTACATTTTAAAATATATTAAAATTAAATATTATTTCACAATATTACTATATTTTTGATCAAACAAATATACAAAGACAAAGACTTCAAAAAGAGAGAAAAAGAGAGAAAAAAAGAGACTAAGTTCCAATAGACTTTAAAAGTAAGATTTAGTCAAAATTGCCTAGACCAATTTAAAACGGACTCAAATGATGACAAAAAGACGGAGCCATCACTACAGGAAACATCATCCCAATTCTTTGTGGTTCTGGTGTGTTGTAGTGTAACAGGGGAAATACTTCAGACTTTGAAATTAGGTCAGTCTCTCTGCCTCTGTATTTTTCTTTCTATTTCTCTTTGTATCTACGTGATGTCATTCTCTTTCTTTTGTTTCCATGTATACATGTACCGCCACACCTCCGTTTTAACACGCACACACGGCTGCTCGGTGAAAGTGGGGCAGTTGGTTAAGGTAGCCCTGGGGAAAGGGGGGAGCGTCTGGTCGGACACGCGGCGGATGCTATATCCAGACTCTCATTACACTGAATGTCTGTCAGAGATGAATTAGAGGCAGGTCAAAGCAACCCCCACTATTAATCATTATATATTGATCATCAGAGCAGGTGTGTGTGAGAGAGAAAGAGAGAGTGAACCGAGGGGGCGAGGCACCCCTGTAGCTATTAGGAGGACGAGATACTCACAGGTACAGGCTCTTAAGGGGACGGACATTGAATCTACATCTTTCCCGAGCTGTCCGGTGTCTTTCTCCCCCTGTGTCTCCTACACGTGCATTAATATTCCACACAGAGCGACGCTTACTGTATTTACATATTTGTAACGACTCTCGCCGGCCCTGTAATTAATGATGCCCGCTGATGCGAGGCGGAATCTGAAGGCATGTTTCCTCTGCGTTGCCATGGCTACCCATTCCCGCTGTGACACCATGGCGACTGGAGACACGGGTGTTAACTGCTTCCTTGAGGGTCAGGACTTCATCACTCTGTCATAGTCATGCTGGAATAAAGGGATATTTCCATCCATTCATTCATCCATCAGTACCTCCATCCATCTCTGTAGCCACGTCCTGAAACCCTTGTGTCTTATTGTAACCACTGGGACTTCTCCTTTTTTTAACCTTCTGAAGGTGTCCATTACATTGGACAGATAGTTAAAAGCCATCTTAAACATTTCGGGTGTGATGTTACATCCAAAGCACCATGAGTAATAATCTTTGACCCTTTCTTATAGTTCTATATGACTTGTTTTTTATATTTTTGACGGCACAAATTTGGCTGACAAAAGTGGAGAAACAAATATCTTACATCTTGAATATTGACTTCTATTTTTATTCTATCACAACAGAATAACAATAATTTTGAGAGATTATTTATTTATATTAATATTTTTTACAAAATATTTTTAAGGGCGTTCAAAGGTAATGTGCACTTAAGATATGAATGAAATGTGGTTAACTTACAATCACATTTACTAAATTTAATTAGTTCATTCTTCTTTATAAAAACTAGTTTAGATCAAGACATTAATTATATTTCTTATTTTTTTCATAATTCTTTTTTGTAATAATTTTCCTAAAATAAAAACAAATTAACTATTAATGTACAATACATTGTCAACTTAATTAAAAGTAAATATTTTCCAATATTTTAACAATTTGTTTTAGTAAAATGGCAATGTAAAAGCCAGATATTTAATTTTGAAAACAATTATTTGATTTAGTTGTCTTAAAATATAATTACATTAATATTTTCCTCACACACTATAAATGGATTTTTATGTATAAAAAAATATACAGCTGCTTTTATATTTACCAGCGGGGTTCCTTACAAGGGAATCATCATATCTGGGGGTCCGCAGCATCAAAACATTTGAAAACCCTTTTATTCATTCAGGTATTACTGTATGTATTGCAGTTAATGTTCCATAAAGGAAAATACATATTTCAGCTATAGTAGACTGCATGCATTTCATTTTGTTTATTATAGATTTAATTAGCTAATTTCATTCAGGTCTACTGTGTTTATAAGATATATAAAATGTATAATTACATTTATAACTGTTATAATTATATTTTTTATTATTTATATTAAAATAATGATACAGCTTTGACATAATTCACAGAATTAAATAATATTTTGCATACTTGTAATACCTATTGTACATTTATGTAATGCTGACATGCATTCAGGATCACTTAAGTGTATATATATATATAAAGATTTGTGAAGGTTTTAAAGCTTTGTGTAGTAGTGTTTCGAAAAAGTTCAGGTTTGATTACATTTTAGGATTAAATCTTTAATTCCATGTAGTAGAATCTAAAGAATATTGATCACAGACAAAAGCGGGGACAGGTGAAAAAGTGAAGGATAGAGAGAAGAATATTGATCAGTGGCATTACTTGAACTTCAGACAGGACAGAAATGTGAAATTGGAGACAAATGAAACATGAAGAATGTGTCAATGAAATTACACCATATATGAGTGACTTCAGTCTTTTGGGAGTCTCTTCTTTCAAAATGAACATGTCATGATCTTAGAGCATGTTTCATAAAAGTTTTAAAGTCACTTTTATAGTGCTTTTTCATCTTGGTGCTTGACAACCCCCGTCCACACACACTGAAAGGCCATTAAAGTTATAATTAAACTGCCCTGAGGCTCTGTTCTTTAACACATCTTGTGCAGTGTTATGAACAAAAGCAATGACAACAGTGTCTTTGCACCAGCCCGAAATAACTGTCTTACATTCTACATTCCTGTCTGTCTTGTTTTTTTGATGGTTTTCTTTACAGTCAAATAACATAAAAAATTGCCATGGGTTATCTTACAAACATTCGTTTTCAAAGCTTTAAAAAGTTTATTAATTAAAAATATGTTTTGGGATCTTCTGGCATGAAAGATGAAAAGCTTTACTTGTAGATAATCAAGAAGATTTTAGGCTTTCTTTTTAATTAGGACTCATCTTTACCCTGATTCACCCTGAAGAAGACTTAACTGAACATGAAATAACATAAATTATGATCTCTCCCTGAGTTGAAAATATTGTGCTTGCTATATCATGCTTGAATGTTTTGCCAGCTTTGAAACATTGAATCATTTTGTGATGCCATTGGTTCGGTTGATTCCTAGTTTTAAAAAGTTCAATTTCTGTCATCACTACTGATAACATGTGAATGTGAGGGCTATACATACTGTTAGCTTAGCATAAAAAGTAAAATGCACACATAACAATTTCTTCTGATCAAAAGTAAGTATATACTGATCATATGAGGCATATGAGGTAGAACATCATTTGTATTATTTTAGACTGTGTAATGCTGAAGTATAGTATAGGCCTACACCTGCATCATAAAGCCCCTTATATTTTTTTTCTTACAAAAATACTCCAGACCGCTTGAACAACAAAAACAATAATCGTGTAATCGTGTATTTTTATATATTTATTTATAAAAAATTTTTTTTGGGGTTTCATGGTTGAACTATTAAAACATGTCTGGTTCCTTCATTCTGTATGCACTGAGGACGGATATCCACATTTGTCATCCTATCTTTCTTCTTTGTTGGTCATAACTGCTCAAAAGCGCCCCCTGGTGGTGAATGTGAATGGAACACAACACGCCAAAGAGCGTTTAACCGCGAACGCTCGTTAATCGACATAATGAAGTTAGTGATTATGAAGAAATGTTAAGCAAACACGAGAATTCACCAATATATTTCTCATATGCACACTTTTGGGTTAATAGTCGTAATGTGCCACTTGAAATTCCCAAGAGCTCGCATGATTAAACAGGTAAGTGCTTCTCGTTTTGATTTAGTGTTTGTTTGATAAGATTAATAAACTACTAACTGTAACACCGGAATATCTTGTTGATTAACGATCAAAGCCTAAATGTTTCTAATGACAGTTTGTAAACAATATAGTTTAAACAGTTGTTTTTGACAACATAATATGCACTACATTTAAATGAATGTAAACAAACAAACAGGCCAAATTCTTGTGCGCCAAAAGAAAATGGTTCCCATGTTTACTATCTTGAATTAAAGTGTTTAAAATGTGATGGAGGATGCCATAGTAATCCTTATTAAGTATATTTAATTAAACATGCCCCCCAAAATGAAAAAGTCTGTGTTTTCAATTGGTGTTTCAACTCAAGGATTGTAACAACATCACTCTTTCTAGCCTACTTGATTTTAATTTAGTTTAAGGATAAGTAGTATATTTATAAACTACTTCAGTCTGTAGAAGACAAATGTGGGAATATGAAAATTTCAAAAAACCTTATGTTATAGTGAGCTAAATAAGTTTCCCCGGTCTGGTCTATGCTTATTTAGGCCTACTGTCGAAACCATGTCACTGCCACAGTTCAAACTATCTAAAAAACAGCAATGAGCACTCAGAGATGTATGCTTTTCATCAGAGAGGCAAGTACTTAAATCTGTCACTTAATTTGCTAAATGCTCCTAATAGAATATAGAAAAGCTTGACTAGTGTACTTGTGTAGTCCTGTTGAACGTGTCTGACGTTGTCTTTGGTAGCTCGTGTGTGTTTGTAGGGGCCTATAGTGGAGTAGCCTATGGCCCCCTGAGTTCCCTGCTCCGGCCTATGCTGTTGCATAACTCATCGATATCTGGCTCCCAGCCATAAAACAGCAGAGTAAAGTGCATCTTGGCTCTCTCTGTTACTCTTTTCTTCTCTTTATTTTGCATGCCCTCACCTGCTCTTTTCTGAAAGAGAGAGGTAGGCTATAGGTGGGAATATGAAGTAACAATGCTCAGTGTTTGATATATTTGCATCAGTGATTTTTGTACTAGTATGAGTGGAGTGGAGCGACAGCAGTTTTTTTTCCCCTCATAAGCCAATCCGCCTGAGCTCCATTCCAGGTTTCCCATTGTCCTGCTCTGTCGTATACTTTACTTCAACTTACATTTTTTTGTTACAATTTTTGTCCAGTGACTGGACAGCTGTATTTTAATGTGTTATCAATTTGGTATGTATTTTTTTTTATCACAAACAATATTTACTTAAAGTTATGCACATAAATGTATATGGACTCCTAATTTTTTATTTTTTTTTGTGTGTGTATAAGTATTGTTTTTGGTGCTACTTTGTATTTCAGGTTGTGTTAGTATGCATCTTACAAAGACTTGAGGGCATTTGCCAACACCTCTTAAAAATGTTCGTTATTTTTGAGATGGTATTTTAGCATCTAAATCAAAGTATTGCTTGCAGTAAGATTGTACTTGAGAGAATTTAACAGAGAACTGCTCAGGTCCCCAGGCCACATCTTTCCTCATCTGAGTGAACACTTGATTTTAGGCTGTGAGTACATTAGATTTGACCATAAATCCTGACATTTATTATATTTTCATTAGATTTCATTAGATTAAGAAATACCTAAGAGCAGCAGTTTTCTCTGGACATGATGAGGTATTGCCGTGGTAGAGAGAAAAACCCTTAGGGCTCAAGAAAACATGTTTTTTTCTGAGTGCTTGATAATATTTTCTCTGACTACAAGAAAACCTTTCTTAAAAAAAAAAAAAGTATATATAAATTAACACTATATTTATACATTTACATTCTTAATTTTTTACTTTAAAGTGATAGTTCACCCAAAAATGAAAATTTTGTCATTTACTGTTCCAAACCTTTTTCTTCTGTTAAACACGAAAGAAGATATTTTGGAGAATGTTGGTAACCAAACATATGCTGGTAGCCATTGACTTCCATAGTACTTTTTTCCATACTGTGGAAGACGTTGTTGTCCATCAACGGTTTGGTTACCAGCATTCTTCTAAATACCTTATTTTGTGTTCAGCAGTAGACAGAAACTCATACAACTTGAGGGTGAATGAATGATGACAGAATTTTCATTTTTGTGTGATCTATCCCTTTAAATAAATCTGAATAACAAATTTAAGTACATTTATATAATAACTTTAAGTACACTGAAATTTAATGTTAAGAAATTTAATAGTAGTTCATGTAATTTTACATTTATTATCAATATCACCCTTTTTCATTCATATATGCAATAATAGCTGGAAATAATACAGTTATTATAATCATAGCAAAAACTTAAATTCATAAAAACTGATGGCACTGCCACTGTGTTGGGGGATCTGACTCAGACTGGACTTGGACACAAAGTTTGGTTGTTTAGTAGCACATTTGATTATATCTTAAGAAACAGATGAAAGAAAAGCACTGGTGAGGCGCGTGTCTGATTGGTGGCTCATCCAGATCTTCTTGCGCTCGTGTGCACGACTGCAGTGTGTGTGTCTGAAATGTTTTTCATACATTGTGGGCATTCATGGGTCTCATGTGAGATTTGTAACCTTTGTGTGTGTGTAAGGTGTAAAGCCATGTGAAATGTGGGTTTGTTGTTAAACACATGAATGTGTGTTTGCGTGTGTCTTGTTGCTTTAATTGAATCTGGCCCTTGGGAAGCAGGCCGTCTCAGCTGTGGGCTTGTGATCTCATCTCACTGTGTGACTGGGTGAGTACACTGGCAGTCACTCACAGTCAAGTCAATATCACAGATAAATATTGCAAAGCCCTGTTCTCCAGGCTCTATGAATAATGAATGCAGCCATTTTGGCTCTAAACTTGCCTGTTGTCTCGCCAGGCGTGCGTGAGCACATCTCTGTGTTTCCACCCGTCTTTCTCTCGCTCCCTCTGTCTCTCTCCATCTGTGGAGGAGTACTCTCATAAACTTCTCATTATAAACTGACCTGTTGGAGAGGGATCAGAAAGATTCATAACTCCTCTGTGAGTGTGTGTGTGAGATTTATTGCTCGATCTCAGCAGAAAGTGACCTGGGATGGGTTCAGGAGTGTGGTTCTTTGTAGGGCTACAGACAAGAACAGCGAGCAATCAAAATCTCTTCTGTTTTAGTATATGTACACGATGCCATTGGGAGCAGATACAGATTGTTCTTGTTCCACACTGGGCTTGTTTCATATTTTACACCGTTCATAGTTTACTTTTACCTGGTTAAAAGTTAATGACTGAAGATTTCAAGGTTTCACACTTCACACATTGGTTGGTCAAGCACAGCTCACCGCACACGCACGCACGCACACACACACACAAATATCAGCCAGTGTAAATTTATTTTACAAAAATCATGTGATAAAGTACAATATCCATAAATTGTAAAGAGATAAATCGACCTGTGAATGATGTAAAAATCTCTCTACCCTCTAAATACTTTTCCAATACATTTCAATGCAATGCAAAGCATTTATTATGTATAACCAATTGACTACACTACACTAGTTTGGGGATGGTAAGATTTGTTTAAGTGTTTTTGAAAGATATCCCATAAAAATTACAGTAATATTGTGAAATAAAGGCCGTTACAATTTAAAATAACACTTTTCTTTTTTAATATATTTTAAAAGGTAAATAATTCTTGCAGTGGAAAAGCTAAATTTTATATTGTAAAGCCAGTTTTTTATTTGATTTATGTAATTCGTGTCATGTTTCATGGAATTTTATTTCATGTTTTTGCTTCATGTTTCTAGTATAATGTGATTTATCTTACTGATTGGTTTTTGTTTCATGGCTTAGAAATCTTTGTTGTAAAATTCTTTTCTTTTCTTTTCTCTATATTTTATTTATTTTTTATTTATTTTTTTGAAGGAAATGGATTGGGGAAATGCTTCTTTAAAGGGTCATGAAACCCCAGACTACTTTTTCTGAGATTTTAGCAGAATTTAGTTGCACATCATAGAAGACAATGTTTGCATCCGATAATTTTAACAGTTGGAGAAAACTGGTTAATTTTAAGCTTTTTTTTTCTGGGTTTAAAATCTACATTGTATTGACATCACAATTTGTGACATGGCAATGGACTATAGTACATCGATGACGCGTCGGTGTCTATTAAATTATTCATGAGACTGAGCGTTCTTATCCTATGAGAAGACGCTTCGCTTAATTATTCACAACAGCATGTGTTGATTTGCTATGAAAGACGTTTCAGACTGTGAGATGGCATCGCGCACATTAACTGAGAGAAACTTTCATGGATGGAAGAAGAGTGTTTGTTTTTGCTTTGTAATAAGAGTTCGGCACAAACGCGATTCATTCACTTGGTGAGCATAACCGTTTTTACAGCTCTGTGACACAACCCGTCAAAAGGCTTATATAAACGCCACAGAATAAGCCTTAAAAGTTCTCAGAGGTGCAACAGCGCGTTCATATATATGTTTTCGATGCAGAGTGCAAATGGATGTGCATTTGTGTTTTTAACTTGAGACATGGCAATGGACTATAGTACATCGATGACGCGTCGGTGTCTATTAAATTATTCATGAGACTGAGCGTTCTTATCCTATGAGAAGACGCTTCGCTTAATTATTCACAACAGCATGTGTTGATTTGCTATGAAAGACGTTTCAGACTGTGAGATGGCATCGCGCACATTAACTGAGAGAAACTTTCATGGATGGAAGAAGAGTGTTTGTTTTTGCTTTGTAATAAGAGTTCGGCACAAACGCGATTCATTCACTTGGTGAGCATAACCGTTTTTACAGCTCTGTGACACAACCCGTCAAAAGGCTTATATAAACGCCACAGAATAATCCTTAAAAGTTCTTAGAGGTGCAACAGCGCTTTCATATGTTTTCGATGCACAGTGCAAATGGCTGTGCATTTATTTGTGTTTTTAACTCGATGGGAGCAAAATTAAACTGTCTGAACGCGAAGCTGTGTGTTGTTTGTCTCCCCTCTTCTCCCTCCTCCGCTCTGTTGCGCACCACGCCCACTTTTTTAGCATTTTTTAAAACTCTGGTGAGAACTAACCAGTGCTGAAACGGGGGGGGGTTTCATAACCCTTTAAAGAGTGGGTGGTCACTGTTGCACTGTGTTGTCATTTTTTTTTAAAGTGACAGTACAAAATTACATTCCTCCTGAATAACCTACAGTTACGTTCCTTGCTCATGCACACAAAGTATGTTCCCATGGCTTGCTCTTTGACTATTGCATCTTCTGAATGCAATAGCCAAATGTAAAGAAATACACATCAGAATCAACATAACATGCTTCAAACATTTCAGCATTTTTTCCCCATGTAAGACTTGTAACCTGTGGACAATAACTGTATCCAGAGTATCCACAGCATGTTGTCATATTTGCCAACCCTATTATCATTTCTAAAGGTCACAACGGCCCCTTTCAGAAAACCTTTTATTTTTTTTTATTTACAGCTGATAAAAAAACTTTATGCCACCTGTTGTTGATTAGTATTCAGAGAGATTGTTTCATACTCTCTCTGAAATGCAGTGGCATCGGTCGTAATAGCATCATCAATCTTTCCTAATGAGTTTATTTCTTTTTCCAGAATGAGCAAACACTTTCTGATCCGAGTGATGACTATATGAATTCATTTCAAACTGTATTTGATAAACATTTTATTTAATTCATTTCTGTGCTTGCGTGCAGCTTGACTCTCATGACTAGCTATTAAGACATCACAGTAGACCACGGAGAGTTGGGCTCTCTTACGCTGAAGCGGTTGCTGAGGTACTGTTGTTGTGGCAACCGGCTCTGTGTGCCCTTGTACGGAGGATAACTCTGGCCTAGCGGGGCAGGGTTAGTGTGCTTTGATTGACAGTGTGCTGCTAGAAATGTGCTGTTCGTGGGTTAGAAATAAGCCACCCCACTGGGTGGCTTAATGGGTCTTGCATGGGCTACAGAGCCAAAACTAGCTTTACCTGGAAAATAGATTGTTGCTTTTTTGGGGGGGGGGTATACAAATCCAAACTTATGTTTAGCTTTTTCTTCCGGACATTTCTTCAGTGTGATTTTTGCATTCAAGGCCATTTATATGATGTTGTCACAAGCATCTGCAGTTGCAGAACTGCCAAGCAACAGCTACATCTCTAACAGCTGAGTGAATGTGAGAAAAGAAAATAGGAAGAGATGAAGAGACTGAGTGAATAGACATCTGGTGTACATGCAATTAAATATTTATTAAAAGACAATTTTATTACTGGCCTCCCATAAAAAAAACATTTTTCTTGTTTATCATCTTTATCATGAATTTTGCACAGTAATCATCTTTTTTGTGTTTAAAAAAATTTGTGCAAAATCTTGCATTTTTGGGTGTGAAAAGTCTGGAGTTTCCATTCACACACCCATCCAGAATTAATCAATCAGACGAACTGCATTTGAGTTCATCCCAGGGAAGCCGATTCATCCCCTCCACATGTGCATAAACAAGCCGTGTCACATAGGAATATATAGCCACCCACTTTCTTATTCTGCAAAACATTTAAATGCTGTAGCTTTTAGAACCGGTTTTGATTTCAGGCCAAGAGGGAATAGGAGATAAATAGCACAGCAGCAGGAGCTGGAGTTCAGGGAAACAGATGAGCCAAGAGGCGAAATGAACAGATAAAGGATGAGGTTTGCCGCTCAGGATCAGGCTGCATGTCTGCAGGCAACGTCACGATGGAAGTGAGAGTGACAGTTTGGTCAGAAACAGTTTAGCTATCCTTAAACATGGCTGCCCACTGGGAGAAAATCTCGCGTTTCAGGTCGAAGGAGCACAGTACTGAGATGTTTGGAATAAATGGGCTTATCAAGGCCTTTTAGGAAGCAGTTTTGTATCTTCAAGTCAGTGAGAGCACACATGATTAAAAAAAACATGTGCAATGCTAGCCTTCTGCTCATGGCTACTGTAAAGGACCATGAGCTGAAGAGAAAATGTTGTTGAGTAGATGTTCACTACATGTCAGTGCTGCTCATTAAACAGAAGATTCATCCAGACACAAGATGAGTTCAGATCAAACACACAGAAACACTCCAGCATGTGATTAACACTTTTGAATCATATTGTCCTTGAAGATGCTTGTGAAACGAGGAATGGTCATCAGTATCAAAGCATTCATACATTATAGGGTCATTCTGTGACTTCTGGATGAGTTGACACGGAATAACCCTATAGTGCACATTATTGCAGATCTTTCTGGATAGAACTGTCATTCTTATTCATCCAGCACTGTATTTTGCAACAGATAGTGCAGTTAAGGCTTTATAACTAATATTATTGAAATTTACTATAGTGTCTGAAACGAGGAATGGTCATCAGTATCAAAGCATTCATACATTATAGGGTCATTCTGTGACTTCTGGATGAGTTGACACGGAATAACCCTATAGTGCACATTATTGCAGATCTTTCTGGATAGAACTGTCATTCTTATTCATCCAGCACTGTATTTTGCAACAGAAAGTGCAGTTTAGGCTTTATAACTAATATTATTGAAATTTACTATAGTGTCTGTGTGTGTGTGTGTGTTTATTTTTAAACTTTTTTTTCTGTCTTTTTATCATTATATTCTGTACATTTCACTAATATATACACTTTTGTGTCCCATTATGTAATGATGTCTGTATGTGCCCCAAATTTTGTGTGCTCGCATTAACTGCATGAATTTCACCAGTTACAAAATATTGTGACACCTAAGAAGTACAGTCATTTTCGACAGTTTCTACAAAATAGTGGCAAAACTCATTCGATTTTCTCACATTTTACATGTTTTATTGTCACTGTAGTTTTCATTTCAGGAAACTGAAACCATTCAACCCTGTTACTTAAGTTATTCCAAGAAAAAAATCTAATGGATATTTTTTTATTTAGCAAACATAAGTTGATCAGTCGACTACAAACTCACATTTTATCCCTATTATTTTAGAATAAATTCCATTAATGTCAAAGTTAAAATAAACATTTTATTTGTAATTGAATTATTTTTTAGGGCTGCACGATATATCGAAATGATCAAAATATCGCAAATGTGCATATTGTGGTCAAATATTGTATATATGGTCAAAGGTTTAGTTCGATGCGGATGTTAGTTGGAACATTTGTGCGTATGCATGATAGAGTGTGTGTGCTCTGACACGAGACAATCAACAAGCTTTCATTGCGAGCTAATCAGGGGTGCATTTTCCAAAAGCATCATTAGCTAACTATGGTCTCAAGTCCCATTGAACTCTATAGGTAACGATGGAACTTGCGATCATAGTTGCTTTTGGGAAACGCACCCCGATAAGATGAGCCAGCCCGAGGCACCTGCAGCTGCTGCCGATGATTTAGTGCCAAAACGAGGAAGCACCTCAAAGATATGACCACATGCAGACTGAAGTTATATGTAAAACATGAAAATCTCGAGTGGCAGCGCTAAGGTGAAAAACACTACAGATCTTTACAGTCACCTAAAAGTGAAGCACAACAATTTGCAGCTATGCTCGGCAGAAAAATCTTCAAACACAGGTGAATCAACCCTCGTTCTTGAACCTAAGCAACAATCCATAGCATCAGGCTTTAACAATGTCCAATTTGTTTTATGTAACAGTAAAACATGGCTGTTCGCTTTCAGAGGTTGTAGTGATGTTGTCTTTTCCCTGAAATAATGTGAAGCATATGTTGGTTATATAATTTTTAAAATACATTTTAATACAATTTAAATTGATTTTAGAAAAAGAAATATCATATTGAATATCATATTATTTAGCATGCTATTGCATATTGCATTTTTCTTCAGTATCGTACAGCCATAGTATTTTTATTTAATATTGTTTTTTTAATGTTTATTGCTAGAAAATAGCAAAAACAAATAATGGTTTTGAACTTCATTTAGACCCCAAATTTTAGTAACAGTGTTAAAAATTTTTTAGTTTGACCTCCTGAGGATTCACATGTATCGAATGTTAGCTGGCTTGCTTTACTTAAAGCACACAAATGTATTTTTCTATAATTTATTTGACATTGGGAAAAACTGATTATTTATTTATTTTAAAACATAATTTTGTTTTATCATTATTGAACTATTGGAGAATCGGCCAAATATTGTCCTATCCTAACAAACCATACATCAATGGAAATGGCTAAAATCATTTTATGTGTTTAGTTTGTTTTGCTTTGCTTTTTGTTTTGTGTGTGAAATGTGAGTGAAGGGAGGACAGGTAATGAAGAGGGGAATGAGACCAGGAAATGGCGTGAGCTGAATTCAAACTCATGTTGCCCGCATTAGCACCTCAGCTCAATACATTGACGTGTATGTGCTAACCACCAGGCCACAGCTCCGGCTGCTGTAGTGTTTAGTATAAATATGTGTAATGAAGTCTGTGCTTGCATGCATTTTGATTGCATGTGTACCTTACCGGCAATGTTAATTTAATCTGCTGGTGCACTGTGGGAAATGGCCTGTTGTTTAGGGAGGTCTCTGTTTTGACGGCTCTGTTGCTATAGTGGCAGTGGTTTAATGGTATGGAGTACATTAGCACTAGCTGATCTGTAAATATGTCTGCTTTCTGCTGCCTCAGCACCCCCTTCCACATGGATCAAACTGCTGCAATGCTTCCACATGCACTCAGTCACTCCCTCTCTCACCATCACTCGCTATCCTCCCTCAATTCACAATCCCATTTTTTAAAATTCCCTTTGTGTGAAAAGATTCTTAAATCACTGTGTTACAAAATGTAAGGAGAACACACAGCTGTTGTTGTTCTTAGGGATGCTTTACTACGCCATTCACAGACCTGCCAACATGTACGCATTTTGCGTAGCGGGTACGCATTTTGACCTCAAAGTACGCTGGTACGATTTGTCACTCTAAACTATGCAAAAACCTGGTTTCACCTCTGTCCACGCGCAGTAGTCAAATCAAGCAACAGCAAAAGAAGGAAGAGTTTGGCCAATCAGAGCGCTGGGTTCATTCCCCAAATAGCAAGCGAGGAGGATTGACAAATGCGTAAAGCCTATCATTAAAATGAGACTGCAAATCGACTGCAACACAAAATCCCGCTCGATCCCGCTTCCACTCCCGCCGCCTGACTGATTTCTTAAGCGAGGACAGTACAGTATTAATTACTTCATTTTTTTCCCACCTGGTGTTGTGTTTAAATGATTTCAGAGCATTTTATTTCTCTCCGAACTGGCTCTGTTTGTGTGTATCCCTGAGTTTTACACACTGAGATGAGCAAACACCTCCCTGCTTATAATGTGCATTCAAAAAAGCAAAACTCGCCAAACATCTTCCGCTGTAATGTCTTGTTATAAGCGTTTCTAAACCTGTCGTTCAACAAAAGAGAACATTATAACATGTTTGTACTCCACAACATCAGTTGAGTGTTTGAAATAACTTCCTATTGTCATCTGATGTGGCTTCTTATCACCGAATGAGGCAGAAAATATATACTGTAAAAAAAGGCTATGTTGATTAGCAATTGATTATAAATGTACATAATTAAATGCGCTTGCTTGGCCATTTGTTGTGGAAAAAATAAGGAAAGTGTGTCCAGCTGAATTAAGTTAGTATGTTGTTAGACGGGTATAAAAAAGCTTAGTTTACCGCGGCAGTGGTCGCGTGAGACTAATCACTCTGGAACCGCAAGAAAATTACGCCGCTTGGCTGACAGAACCGACAGAATGCAAACAGTCCTGAAGCCTTCACTAGCGTCAATGTAAGCTGTGAAGTGAAAGACAGCAGATTTTTTTTTGTATGCTGTTAAGAGCCCTTCAAAATATAATCAATGATCCACTACTGATGCCACAATTCTCAATATAATATTGATTGAACCATTCGGTACGACATCCACGGTTCAATACGTGCTTGTAAATTGCTTCTTTTTTTTTCTCGGTTTTGCATTTAAATAATTTCCGTGCATTTTATTCCTCTCTGAATTGGCCCTGTTTGTGTGCCCGTGAGTCTATGCGCTGATGAGGAAACGCAACGCCTCCCCGCTTATAATGTGCTTTTGAAAAAGCAACACACAAACATCTTCCGCTTGTAATGAGAAGCGTTTCTAATCCTGTTGTCCAACAAAAGGATCGGATGTGGCTTCTTTTCACAGAATAAGGCAGAAAATATAGTCTGTACTGTAATAAAGGCTATCATGCTGATTAGCATTGGATTACCCGAGAAAATACCCGAGATGGCTTGAAGCACACAGATAAACGATACATTGTCACAGTCGAGTGTTTATTGTCTTCATGTTTCATCATTCAAAACGTTTCTATCTTCTTTTTATTCAGTTACAGCGACAGCTGGATGTCTTTGTCCATATTAGGTATTTCCTGGAACATCAGGGACCCTATCATTCAACCGGCGCAATGTGGCGCCAGGCGCAACGCAAGTGTTCTTTGCTAGTTTCAGCCCGACGCAGTTGTCATTTTCACGTCCTGCACCACGTTATTTAAATAGCAAATACATTTGCGCCCATTTGTGCGCCCATGGGCGTGCTGGTCTGAAAACGAGGTGTGTTCATGTGCATCGTTGGCGCGTTGCTATTTTGAGGCAACTGAAATAGACTGCGCCAATTGACCAACAAAAACCTGGTCTAAAGTAGATTTTTTTTTGTTATTTAAAGAGCGTGCTAGTAATATGCACCTATAGGCGGGTGAACAATGCGTGTACACTCTGCTTATTACACACACAGGGATGTGCAGCAGCACAAACATTTTAAAAAATTAAAGGATTAAAATGTAAAAGATTATTATTGTGTACATAAATATAAAAATGCCTACATGTCATAATGGGTAGTCATTTCATGTATCAGAATTACGCGCACGAGCAGATCAGTTTCCTTTCTAGAGAAGCATTCAGTTTTTTCGATTGTAAATTCCGCCATATAAATAGTGAATCCGCCATGGCGCGAGCGCAACTGGCTTTTAAAGGGAATGGGAGATGAGACTCTGACTGGTTTATGGCCCGTTACGCCCAAAACACACCCATTACTCATTAAGAGAATAGGGACAACCCTTTTAGACCATGCGCCGGGCGTGCCAACCATTTTTCCCGTCCTTAAACTAGCAAAAGTAAATTCGGACACGCCCTAAGCGCAATTGCGCCGTGCGCTTTAGACCATGTGCTTAGATCATTAAAATAGGGCCCCATGAGTTCTTTTACTTCTGTGATGCATACAGTATGTGGCGTTTCTGTGCGAGGTCCCCCTCTGGTGTCCAGTATGAATTGAAACAGACATTACATGTGTTTATAGCGCTAAGTAATGGCCAATCCACAAAAATAATACTTCTCTCAAAAGAAATGTGTAGACATATGATAATCCATGTTTTTCTAGCATTTTAAATTGCAAATCGCAAAAAAATACTATGATGTGCCAAGCCATCAGAACTGAACTAAACTGAAAACTGTGGTTAAAAACCGAGGTACTGTATGTATTGATCTGTGGGATTTGGAATCTGGAACTGTATTGTTGCATACTGTGCAGTCCTGCTAACCTTTGGAAAATATTTAACATTAAATCTTGCATTTTGCACGTTGTGCAA
The DNA here is from genome assembly GCF_001515625.1 of Sinocyclocheilus rhinocerous. Classification (NCBI taxonomy): domain Eukaryota; kingdom Metazoa; phylum Chordata; class Actinopteri; order Cypriniformes; family Cyprinidae; genus Sinocyclocheilus; species Sinocyclocheilus rhinocerous. Next base: position 120,239 of record NW_015662580.1, on the reverse strand, counting down.
TTACGATTTGGCATAAGCCCTCAAGGAGCTTCAGGTAATATGTAGCTAGCTAAGAATATATGGAACCCCTCCGCCCCCGCGTCC